>NC_056743.1:1622467199-1622489699 GCF_019279795.1 Protopterus annectens | reverse complement strand
AAGTCCTGATGTAGCAACAGTTTCTTTGTCTGAATTAAACACCATACAGTAATACATCCCAGCATCTTCCGAAGTAATATTTGTAATGTTGATGGAATGATAGATATTTCTTGTTGCAGAGTCTGGTACAGCTCTTATTATTCGTGGAGATAATTCAGTAGTTGTGATTTGTGAGTAAATGAGTGTCCGATTGTCCCCCTTGTACCATTTAACAGGTCCTAAAGTTTCATTTGATAAAGTGCAGTTCATTATGACAGACTCTCCTTCTATGCCTGTAACACATGGTATCTGCCATACAGTCAATTCATCAGAACCTGAAAAAATAAAGTTTAAAAACATTTTAGTTTATGCATTTGAACTGTGGCTATTAATCATTCTACAAAAGTCTTCCAAAAATAAAGATTATAATGTTCATTAATATTCTGCTGATAAAAAAGCTAATGTTTGAGCTATTTTCAAAACGATTCAAAAAATAAGGGAAGAGGAGACTTGTTTAACTGTTCTTTCTGACTAGGTTCACATATGGGTTAATAAAATGTGCTTGGGTATAATGCATGCCCTGATTCAGATTCTCACAGCCTGCTCATGTGTCATGTCAAACTGGAAGGAAGTTGGCTAACAAGAACATAACATTTGTAATTAATGCGACTTAACCGTTACAGATGACTACAATACAAATAACATTAAATAGAATAGTTGCAGGTTTTCTTTTAGCTTTATCAACCTTTGCATAACAATTTAACACTTTCCTTCTGACAATATTGCTATGTATTACATGCACACATTTAATATTTTAGCAGTTAAAGCACATAACAAACCTCTCCCATATCATAATGCATATGGTAATATAAAGGAAAATAAGGCTAAATGGATAGACAATGGATAGACATAGACAATACATTTTCTAACCTTTGACTTTGTTGTAATTTTACAAAAACACGAACTAGGTCCCAAAAGTCTAATAAGAAGAAACACCACAGAGAGCAGACACAACCAAATAATCCTTTGAAAACTTTATTGTCGATGCCAAATAAATAAAACGAAATGAATCAAGCGCTTTCGCCTGATAAATATCAGGCTTTATCAAGATACTTATGCAAAGGATATGACGTGCCTTAAATAGCACACTAATTGCCCGCCTCTAATTAATTCATTAACAAAAAATCTAAAAACATTAGAATTTAATTAATATGAATTGGTCATCCAAAGACTAAACAAATGTACAATTAATTCTGTTACATTATCTAAAATGCAATTTTTGTTTATGCATACCACTCTGTGCTAGCTACTTAATTTTGCATGTACTGTCTAAAAATCTAAAACATCAAGAAATGCATTGCTATAATAACATACAAAAGTGTAAAACACTACCCGCATATTCATCTTAACGTCTGTAACCACCCCAAATTATACACATATTATAAACTGCATTCAACTTGCACATAATCTACTGTGCACTTATAATAAGTATAGCTACAAACATAAAAATAAATAGATATAAATATAAAATACATTTGCTCAATGAATATATGTAAAAATTACACCTATAAATATATGAATGAATAAATATAAATATAAATATGAGTATAAATATGTTTATATAACAAACCTCTCCCATATCATAATGCATATGGTAATATAACGGAAAATAAGGCTAAATGGATAGACATGTTGTTGCATTTTCTAACCTTTGACTTTGTTGTAATTTTGCTAAAATCAAAGTCAAAGCAGAATGCAATATAAATTATATAACATGGATTTTTGTGGGGAATATGTCACTATGTTCTGGAAAATTCAAAGGAAACAGAAAAGGAAGAAATCATCAAATATATTATATCAGCTTTACCAGCTAACAATGATCACTTTTGATATAATTGTAGCAATTGTCACTTCACTGATATATTATACCTGTTGTTTATGTGTTTATGCAAACCTGCCCCATAGTGAAATATAACTGACTACAATAATTTTCTGCAGCATGTCAATGTAGATCAAATATTTATGAATATTTTCTAGATGTGCCTAACTTGTAGGAGTCACTATCCAAGCTGACACATGGCAGATTCATGGCTAAAACCCACTTGCTGGTTCAATCCACCTCCAGGCATGGGTCACATAAAAAAAAAGTGCAACACAGATTTATGTTTCAAGCAAACTAACAATGTCTGTACATGTATTTTGTCAAATAGTGAAAGCAAAGCAAGTCTGTAATACACTGCACTGTAATACAAATGTTTGTTTTAATTTTATATGTTAAACTATAGATAAAATACAATGAATAAATGCACATGCTTGTCTCACAAATTCATATTACACTACAGTTATACTGAGTAGCATTTCTGTGAGTACTTAAGTTATTAATACAATCTAGCTGGACTCATGCCAGCATATTTACTCCTTATCTTTCTAATCTGCATATTTTATGAGTAATCCATGACAACACTGGTAATTAAAAACATTCAAAGTATTTTCTGCTGCTTGAAAAGTCTCACCACACCAGCTCTAGGAAATGATGCTTTGAAAGCATGAATGTCTACTGTTTCTACTAAGCAGAGAAACTTAAGGAAATCTTATTTATAGGTGATTATGCTGACCAAGTTGTTTCTACCCCATAATGGGAGGGGACGGTCTGGACGGGCAGTATGAACAGAGTCCACTGGCACTTACATGTTGTTATCATACAAACCTTTATTTGAGTTCAAAGGAAAAAAATGTATATGATGATATGGCTAATACATTTTATCTAAATAAAATTTAATAAAATGTTATATATGGGTCTACTTTGTTTAGTTGAATCTCATTTCACTGAATTTCAATTCACCCCTGACCACATGGCTGTAAACACAAATTACTGAAAACATTTCACTGAATCTCATTTCACTGAACTGAACTTAGTATATATGGCACTGTGTAAAGTACTGTAAGGGAAGTAAAAGGTATATGCCCTTTTCTCCAATGTAGTGCAATCCTGGAGTTAGTATATATAGTTATGGGGGGATTGTTTGTTTTATATTATATTTTACCAAAAACTTCAAAACAATACATTTTAAACAATAGACATGCATAGTTGCAACACCAATGACTGTCTCCAGAAGACAATATGTACTCAAACTAACTGGGGGACTACACCCCCTGCATCCCCACCTATGTGGGGGACTATACCCCCCCACACCCCATAACTATATATACTAACTCCAGGATATATCATAAGGGTGTTCATTATATAACTTACTATTTCTTCATATGTATCAGGAGCTTTCTCCGTATAAATTGTATATTATTACAGGGGTTAAGGTTGTGATCTGTAATTCAAGTAATAAAGGGCATAACTATCCTTTGCCTCTGTGTGAACTTAATGTTAACCAGACATTGCTCCTGCATGGCCTCTAAAAAGGAAGTGTGAGTCCAGTGGGCCTACTGGTTAATAAATTAATATTATTATTCTTATCATATGGTATTATGGCAATCTCCAGAGGTCTCAGTCTGGTTCCTGATAAAAAAAAAAAAGTCTTTGTTACCTAATCATTCCTGTTTATTTAATGAACCTGTGCCAGACTGCTTTATTCCAGCTAACTAATCTTTAAGGTCATGTGCTTTGTCTGAAAACACATTTGACTGAAACTCATTTTGTCTAAACAGGTATATGTTCTATTCTCCACTGTAGTGCAATCCTGGAGTTAGCATATATAGTTAGGAGTTGTGGGGGGGGCACATCCCTCCACATTGGGGTGTGGGGGGGTGTAGCCCCTCACATAGTTTGGGTATATATTATTTTCTGGAGAGAGTTATTCATTTGACTTGTAAGAATCCATGTCTATGCTTTACAACATTTGAAACAGGTGAAATTCAGTGAAGTGAGCTTTCAGTGAATTGTGCTCAGGCAATTTATTTAAGTATATATATATATATATATATATATATATATATATATATTTTTTTTTTCTAGTTACACATTACATTGGATCCTGTTGAAAACAGAGAAGGCCATAAGTATGGAAATTTGCTAAATATAGTGTACAATTAGTGGAAGAAACATTCTTTATATTACAACATGCTTAACATAGCATAACTTCTACATCTTACATGTTTGCATATTTTTAAGTGATTTTCAGGAGCACATTCTTTTTATGTCTGAATAACAGATCAAATGAGTACAGTCATAACCCTTATTTTATTTACCATATCCCTTCCGGAATGGAAGGTCACTATGAAATGATGGAATTCAGTGCACTCTTCACTGCAGCTGGATCAAAGGATGATAAATATGTAAAAATAGATTAAAGGTTTCATAATAATTCAAGCACAAAATTCAACAGACAACTCTGTACCACTTAGGCTGGATGGTAATATGATCTTTAGGCCAGTTCTCAAACACTGGATTTGGATATGCTGATGGGTCAAAAGTGAATAAGAGAAATGGGTAAGCTCCTTATTGTGTAGTGTTCCTAAGGAATGCCTCCATCGTAACTCATCAAAGGGTGCATATTTCACATTTAAATGTTAGTAATCAGACCATCAGTAGTAAAAAAGAAGAAGAGGAATTACTTTTATTTCATCACCAGTTGGCGGATGATTTTGGAGGCTGTCGTTTGGTGTATAATTTATTTGAAGCTTTTACTTGGAGCTGTGGAGGATTATATGGTCCAGTAGCTATGCATAAACCTCATATAGTACATGGAGTGCAAGTTACCATATTCCAAAATTTGGAAAAACTGTTAATTGCAACACTAGGGCTAGACCTGATCTTAACAGTGTTTAAATTTGCTTAACAAAAGCTTGTTAAGGACACCTTGAAAATTATTAAGATCAGGTCTCATGCATGACATCAAACAGTGCCATCTGATAATGAAAAGCACCAGAAGGTAACACAGCTTTAAAAGCTATGATAACTTCAGTCTGCCACACTTAAAAATGATTGCCAAAGGAAGTGCCTAACAGCTTTTAAAAGTGTTAGTTCTTCATAGGGGTACTTAATTTCTGCCTGCTCTCCATATAGTTCAGCTGTCCCTGATTTTAATCCTTTGTCTCCCATTAGTTTCGGATTTGTCCAGAATTCTTCAGAAAAGATGTTAAGAGGTATGACGCTATCCACTTGACAGTGCTAAGTGCATTAATGACTTTCAAAGCAGGTAAAACACATGACAACCCTAGACTTATTTGCTTTCTTTCTTTCTGTAACTGAGAGTAAATGGAGCAGATGAATCTGCATGCACTACAGAGAATTATAATCATATCACTGATCGCAACCTTTCATTATGCGTTCTCATCACAGATGTCAAGATTAGACTTCCAAGATTTGTTGTGAATTTCTTGATATTCATGGCTCAAACACCTAATAGGTTGGATATGATAACAGACCCGATCATAATCCTCTGTGTAATACATGGAGCAGTACAATTCTGCTCTGAATTCAGGAAAAAGACAACTTTGTTAATGACTTTTTAATTCACTCTTGAGATGAATTTCTTGACATTCATGTACTGAATATATACCAAGTTGATTATGACTGGAAACCTAATCAAAATCCTTTATATACAGTGCTAGTGGAGATTATAGAGTTTAGAACACCCCACATGCATGTAAACAGACTTTCATTTTAGACTTATTTTGCACTAGACTGTTGGAAATATGAGTTGCTGTTCAATGAACTACAATGTGAAAAATATAACCGTTTCTATTAACATCACCTGGGATGAATTAAAAGAAACCTTTACTGGTTCTTCAGACTTGTTGACATGCTAATTGTACAATTGAACATTACGTCAGTATCATAGCATTTACATAACTGTGAATTAAAAACAGATTCACATTTGTAGCACTTATTTATTTATTTTTTATCTTACATTTGTTGACCGGGCTAGTCTAACTGGATATTTGTCCATTTTCAGTAGAGGTCCAGGGAGAAAAGCTCCAGCATGAACAGTGAACAAAGTTAACAACATATAACAAAGACATGTATGAAAACAGTACAGTGGTAGCATTGGTTAAAAGAAATAATATAGTAATAAAATTATAGGATAGACATTATGCTAAAAGTTAAACTAAGTAAAACAAAACAGGTATTGCACAACAGAGTAAAGTATTTATAATTTATTCTCTTACTATGAAAAAAAAAAAGTAACAAGATTTAGAGGCCTAGGTTGGAGGCCTAAGTTAGGGGAGTGGGGAAAGGGTATGAGTAGGAGGGGAAAAGATTTCAGTCTGGGTTAGCACAAGGACAAAGCCATTGAGTTTTAAGATGTTCTTTAATATGTTTTTTGAATAGAGAAGTAGAAGCTAGGTTAGAAAGTACAGGAGGGAGCTGATTCCAGTTTTTACCTATAGTGTTTGAGAACAGTGAGTCGCCAGCTTTGTTGTTAGATTTAATCAAGGAGACCAGGAGTTTATTAGCAGAACGTAGTGTAGCTAGATTTTTATAAGGTGAAATCAGATTAGTGAGGATAGGGGTATCATTGGGGTGGTATAGGATCTTTTGAGTGATAAGTAACTAGAGTATGTGGTTATGCAATTCTAGCCATCCTAGTTGTTTGAGGTTAAGACAGTGGTGAGTTTTGAAGGGAGTACATGTAATGAATCTAGCTATGCTATTGTAACAGGTAGAAAGTTTGGTGATGTTGTTTTTTGATAGGTTAGTATATATAGCAGAGGCATAGAAAAGGGTAGAGATGAGGTGGGTCTGGGCAATGGTTTTCCTGGTTGAGGGCGTAAGGAAGGGTTTAATTCTATAGAGAGTACCAAGTTTTTTGTTAACAGAATTTATGGTGGCGTTAATATGGTCATCATAATTAAGACGATTGTCAATTGTAACACCTAGTAGGCGGGTGGTAGTATCTGGGGTTATGTTGGTAGCATTGTTAGAGGTTATGGCGGAGAATGGTGTGGATGATTTATGAGTTGGAGTAAAGAGTAGTAGTTTTGTTTTTTTGGGATTAAGGAGGAGGCAATGTTGCATAAACCATTTTTCAACATTTTGGAAAACAGTTTGGGTGAGGGACTGGAGGGAGGCTACGTTCTTAGCAGTACAGACTAAGGTTGAGTCATCTGCATATTGAATGCAGGTGGCTTGAGGTATGTTCATGTGGAGGTCGTTAATAAATAAGGAAAAAAGAAGGGGACCTAAGATAGAGCCTTGTGGGACTCCAATATTTACTGGAAGTAATGAAGACGGATTGTTATCCCAAAGCACTTGTTGCTGCCTGTTTTGAAGATAACACCTAAACCACTGTAATACTAGTGGATCAAGAGAATGATACTTTAGTTTGTCTAGAAGTAAGTTATGGTTAACCATATCAAAGGCTTTTGACAGGTCTATAAATGGCGCAGAGGAAAAGGAGTTATTGTTACGATTTTTATTTATAGAGTCAGTGAAGGATAGAAGGGCAGTCGTTGTGCTATGGAATGGTCTGAAGCCATGTTGACAGTTGGCTAGTAAGTTATTTTGTAGTAGGTGGTTGAGTAGTTGTTTGTGAATACATTTTTCCATTATTTTAGCTAATGGGGAGAGTAAGGCAATAGGGCGAAAGTTAGAAAGCTCAATAGGAGATCCACCTTTATGTAGAGGGATTATGTGAGATACTTTCCATATGGTAGGGATTTTGCCTTCAGAGATAGTCCTGTTAATAAGTATAGATATGGGGTAGTCTATAGCATTTGCAGCAATTTGTAGGTATTCAGATGGGAGTCGGTCGGCAGATGGGGTGCAATGTTTCAGTTTCTTAAGTAGCTTATGAATAAGAGATGTAGGAACAGGTTGTATATGAAAGGTATGAGATGAAGTTTTGGAGGTATTTGGTTGGGAAGCAGTAGATGGAGGTAAAGAATTGTCTAGGGTTTGAATGGCTTCTGTAAAATATTTATTAAAGGCATCAGGGATCTGGTTGGAATTATTGTGGTTGAAGCCTAATGGGGCAGGAGTAGTCGAATGTCCTGGTTGAAGAAGTTTGTTTATCCCTGACCAGAATTTATGTGGAGTTTGTTGACTGGTTTGTTGGAGGTGAAGATAAAAGACTTTTTTGTCTCTAAGAGTATCTTTCTTGGTGGCATTTCTTAACTGTTTAAAGACTTATTATTTCTGATACTTTTTCTCAGGTTTGCCACCATCTTTATATAAAATGTTTCATTTTTTGCTGTAGTTTCTTCTCTGTAGACACTTGTGTGTATCTAATGATAGAAGCATGTGTTTGTACAGGAGAACCCTTGGCAGCACAGAGCTCAGTAACTGAGTAGTAGTCAAATAATATCATACTAGTTTCTTCTGCTTTCGAGACCACTTTACATTGGCAATACATTTGCACTCCTTTTAGTCTTTGCATTTATTTATTTTATTTTTATTTAACATCCTGGACAAACTTCAACCCCAATCCCTGCTGCTACTATTGATAAAATCCCTGAAGATGTTTCTGATAGTTTTAACTGATTCCTTACTGAGATAATTCAAGCCCTAGCTAGCCAACTACCTCCTAGCTCCCCTGGTCCTGAAAGTAGCACCCCTAGAAACCTACCCGCATTCAGCTTCCAACCAGTCGCCACTTCACTTATCCGTATCTTGATCAAAAAATTAAAACCCACTACACTTTCTACTGATCAACTCCCTGCCGGGTACCTGCAAAAATCAGCTGATGCTATTGTTTACCCTGTCTCAATACTAATCAATCGAACCATAGTAGAAGCTAAAATTCCCACCATCTGGAAAATATCCTATGTAATCCCACTTCACAAAGGAGGCAGCTCTACTGAATTCTCCAATTATAGGCCAAAAGCTATACTCTCTCCACTTGCAAAGATTATGGAAAAATGTATTCATAGACAACTCATGCACCACCTAATCCAGAATCATCTTATGGCAGACACTCAGCATGGTTTCCGTCCTCATCACAGCACTACCTCAGCCCTCCTAGCCTTTACCAACACCATAAACCATAATCACAACAATAATTATATATCCTCAGCCCTCTTCTTGGATCTTTCCAAGGCATTCGATATGGTTGATCACCAACTTTTAATCCACACCCTGCAAACATACTGTCTACATACTAGAGCCCTTCAATGGTTTCAATCCTACCTGAATGGTCGACAGCAGGCTGTCCTCTGGCAGAACAAACTCTCTAACCTTCTACCTAACACCCTTGGAGTACCACAAGGCTCTATACTAGGGCCCTTGCTGTTCTCCATCTTCATTAACGACCTTTATACTGTCATCCCAAAAGTCAGCTGTATCCAATATGCTGATGATTCTACTCTGATTTGCTTGGCCACATTTCCAATAGAGTTATGGTCAGCTACCCAGACCACCTTTAATACAATAGAAAACTGGCTTTCTGAACGTTGTCTTATCCTAAACCCCAAAAAAACTAAAATGCTGTTATTTTCACCAACACGTAGGTCTACTGCTTTCACCTTTACCATAAATTCAAATGATGGCACAATAATCTCTCCTGACCCCTCTACAAAACTATTAGGTGTCATCATAGATAATAATCTAAAATTCGACCTGCATGTTAACTAAACTATCAAAACCATCAATAAAAACTAGGGTCACTTTACAGAATAAAAGCCTTCCTAACCCCTCCAGCTAAAATTGCCATAGCTCACTCTCACCTTCTTTCAACCCTTCTGTATGCATCCCCTCTACTCTCAAATTTAAACAAGACTGTCCTTAACAAACTCTCAATTTGCTACAACCACATTGCCAGGTTTGCCACTGGGCTGCCATTTAGGACATATCATTGCATCAATCTAAATCAGCTTGGGTGGCTTGAACTACCCAGCCTAATCCAATATAACCAGTTGATTATGGCCTATAAAATCCTCTATAATCCGAACAATACTCCTGCACTTAAAAATATTATCACCCCCTATAACAATCCTAGACCGCTTCGATCCTCTAACAAACTACTAATTCAGACTAGCAAAATTAATAACACAGCCGGTGACTCTCTGTTTGCAAACTCTGTAAGTAGATCCTGGAACTCTCTTCCAGTTGATATTACCTTACTTTCCACCTTAGGTCTATTTAAAACTAGACTCAAACAACATTTGTCACTTAACTGGCTATGTCACTGTATCAGGCCTGGCTAACTCTCTCTAGAATGTGTAAAAATCTGTTAACCAGTTTACTGTGTAATTTAATTTAATCCTGACTTACTCGGGATTAACTCTAACCTGTGGAACTTGTTTAACTTGCTTACCTATGTAATCTCTGTAAATAGTCTGTTTGTATTATGTAATGCTGGGTATTATGTAATGTTGTATCTGCTTACCCTTGGAGCTTTTCTCCCCGGGCCTCCGCTGAAAAATGGATATGCATCCAGTCGGACTATCCCGGTCAACAGCTGTAAAATAAAAATAAATAAATAAACATTTGTTGACTGGGAAAGTCCAACTAGGACAGAGCCTATTTTCAGTAGAAGCCTGGGGAGAAACGCTCCAGATGCATGTCATTGGAATGATAAGAAAACCTGATGAACTTGGAGATGTTTAATTTCCCATTCAGGGATGCAGAGTAGTGGTCAATACATGACCTTTGTGAAGATTTCTATAAGGGGAAAGACAATATTGTCAAGTTATTTGATAAAAAACTAACTTTCATGCAGCAAAAAGCTTTTTTTTGTAACATGAGTAATTGAATAACTATAAATCACAAACTCTTCACATTTACAGGGATTATGAAGAAATGTTTCCCAGTTAATTAAAATGACTAACCCACTGCAAAATATCAAAGTTCCTGGGAGTTATAAGCTCAAATGAATGATGCTCCAAAGGTCAAAAAATATACAGATTTTTTTTGAGGGGAAGCCCCTGCATTCCTCAATATGAAAGCAAGTCCAGCAAAACTGCATAATGCCTGTCTACTAATTTTAAAGTCACAGAAACTCAAAGAAAAGGGAGAAAGTGAGATAAAACATAACTTCATCCTCTCACTCTTTGCTGAATTTCACATCAACTGATCAAACCAACAACTTTCCAGGTATGATGTTGCGGATATCACTTAACTGGAGGTTGATAAACAGTAGATATACACATTTACAGTTGTTACTGTTTTTCATTAATTATTTTGTTACAACTATCACTGTATAATATTTGCGTATGTGTCTTGGTGCAAATCTTTTTTGCATTTTTTTCTCCTGTTGTCTTCTGCTGAGAATATGATTTTAGCACATGAAATAGCCTGAAAAACAGGGATAACACAATAGAACGGATGGTGCAGTGGTTATTCTTTTCATCTTACAGCAAGAGGTTTGATGGTTTGATTCTCAGCTGAGATGCCTTGTGTGTAGGGTCTGCATGTCCTCCTTCCATTTGAGTGGGTTTCCTCCCATATTACAAGGCCATGTGTGTGGACTGTTTCTCCCCAGGCCTCTGCTGAAAATTGTCTTTTTCCAAGACAGACTTTCCCAGTAAACAAATGTTAAATAAACAAACTCATCCCTTTTTTTCTGTTTTCCAGATAATGCAGCAGAAATTGAAACACCATTGCCAGCATAAAACTAACTTAAATTCCTTACATATCTTTTTTTCCCATTGCACACATTCAGCTTCTCACTGTTATATAATACAGAATCCACATTCTGCACCATTTGCTTTCTTTTTTTTTTTTTTTTTGATTGGCTAAACAAAGTATACACCATATGGCGGCATAAAACTGAATCTAATTGCTGTGACTTTTTTTTTGTTTAGCTATTCAACGTAGACCATTGTTTGCATAAATAACTGCCTGGTACACAACTAGATAGATAGATATAGGTATAGATATATTATCTATGCAAGTATATACACACATACACACACATATATGCATATATAGTGGACTGTTGACGGTTGCTTTGTTGGCTATATATATGTAAATTATGAGTTACTATTGATATTATGATGGATTATATTACTGCAAAAACTTTACTCATGAAGTTGTTGGTGCTTTGTCTTTCCAACATGACAACTTTCCTAACTTCAAGTATGTAAAAATGATCTGGTAACTTGGACACTGAAACAATGACTTCAGAGATAACAATTCGCTCTCTCTCTTTTTTTTTTTTGTATGGAGAAAACCCCACTGTTCCCTGATGTCAATGCAGCCATCATCCCCCCACAAAGTATGAAAAAGTAAGGAAGAAGTTATCTGTATAGTCTAGGGTCAAAATGAGGGAAAAACAGGGGAAGAGCACCGGAAAAGTACAGAAAGACTGGTGTGCAGCAAAGGGGCCTTGGAGTCCTTTGGCTCTATTTCACCAAAGGCTGTCTTTGTTGATTAGAGTCAGACATGTGATGTGTAACCAAAGGCTGTCTTTGTTGATTAGAGTCAGACATGTGATGTGTACATAGTCAGTAAATTAGCTATAGTCAGTGGTGCACAATTGAAGCAGACTGTGGATCAAAACGAATGACCGCATCTGTTGTTTGATTGTAGGTAAAGGTCCCTAACCTGCTGTAATAGTGACACTCCATTTTAGTTAGATCCACCCATTTAGTTTCTTTATGACACCCCCCCCCCCCCTTGCTCTGAAGCCACCAGATTACACTTGTCATGTTATGTGTTCCTCAGCATCTTTAAAAAGGTAATTTCTCATAGTAAATAATGGGACAAAAAATGTCATATTAAGAATGTAACAAATAATGCCAAGGGATTTCTGGGAAATGTACTCCTTACACTCATTTATTTCTAATGTAGTGTATGTACTGTATACTTTTGATAATTATCATTTACCTTGTTCAAAAATTACACAGAATTAGTTCAAAATCTAGAATATTTCCAAAACAGAATCAAATTTAATTCACAAGGTGTTCTAGAAAATACTCCAGCAGCTGGCTTCAATTCTTCAGCTTTCATTTCAAACCTGTCTACTAAATGACTATGGTTCAAACAAAAAATGTTACAGTGAGGTGTTCAAGAGGTATACACTTCACAGTAATGTTTTTAAATTCAAGAGACAGCCCTACTACATCACTTTTGCATATGGCAGAAGTAGGTACTGGCAAGTTTAGTGGTCAGGTAGTGTTAGGGTTTGTGTGCATGAGTAAGTGTGAGGGGCTACATATGTGAGTGTATGTCCGGCTGGGAAATAGCAGTATGGGGAGTGTGTGTGTGTGTGTGTGTGTGTGTGTGTGTGTGTGTGTGCGTGCGTGTGTGTGTGTGTGTGTGTGTGTGTGTGTGTGTGTGTGCGTGCGTGCGTGCATGTGTGTGTGTGTGTGTGCGTGCGTGCGTGTGTGTGTGTGTGTGTGTGTGTGTGTGTGTGTGCGTGTGTGTGTGTGTGTGTGTGTGTGTGTGTGTGCGTGCGTGCGTGTGTGTGTGTGTGTGTGTGTGTGTGTGTGCGTGCGTGCAAGTGTGTGTGTGTGTGTGTGTGTGTGTGTGTGTGTGTGTGTGTGTGTGTGTGTGTGTGTGTGAGTGTGAGAGTGTGTATGTGGATGGTGGGTTGGCGTGGGGGTCATACTTCCACCAAATCTTTGACTAACAAGCAAAGCCTGCAGTAGTGGGATGGGGGTCAGTAGCCTCCAAGGAGAACTTCAATTACATGGCTCAGAGAAGGAAACAGTGGACATCTAGGATACTCCACATATTGCATGAAAGACACATGCAAAAAAAAAAAAAAAAGTGGGTTGGACTCGGAAATACTAGAAACCAGGGATACTATCAATAGCATGTCTTATAGGTTCATCTGTCGAGGAGAGACACAGAAGTGATCCCCGGGGTGTATTTCCTATTTCCCATCCACTCATCAAGATTTTTCTTGAACAGTGCTAATGAGGAACTTTGCTTGACATAGATGGGTTGCTTATTCCAGAGTATGGGAAGTCTCTGGGACAGGAATCTATCCCTCCAGCATGTCCTGTTTATTGTGGTGACAAGGTTTAGGTCCCTAGGGTGTGTAGCTTGGAGTGGCTGGGATTTCTTTAGGTGTAGCATGTCCAACAGCTCTGGGTTTGACATAGCTTTATATGTTGGGCAGAGATCACCTCGGAGTAGGCAATATGCTATGGAGTAAAACTGGAGTTTTTTCAGGCGGTCAGTGTAGGGCATTTGTTTGAGGCCAGTAATCCTCTTTGTGAGGTACTTCTGTGGCCTTTCCAGCTGCTGGAGATGTCTTGTGAGGTACATTCCAAAAGGGGCGTTATACTCTATAATGGGTCTAATGAGTGACAAGTAGAGGGGAACAATGACCTCTTTTTTCCTGGATGAGAACCCTTTTAAAGGCACTAATATAAATTCAAGCTCTGCACCCTTACACTTTACAAGTGTTACTATTCTGTACCACCACTAGACACCAGGGATAATATTACCTACATTTTTAAGGAAAAAAAAAAAATAAAATTACAATAGAAAGGAGAAGGGTAAAAGGCTTTGAAACCTGTACCCATGATATAAGTAAGCCTCTGTACTCACTCACAAGTTTGTGTAGTAAGGGTTTATTTTTATAATGAAGTTAAGGGAAATGGGGGGAGTGTACATTTGTGGTGAATTGAATCCAAGACAGAGTTGGGAGGAACACTAGACAGCACAAGTGAGAATTTTAAAATATGTGACTCTGAGTCACTTGAAAGGTTAATAGAGCAATGGATCCATCACTGCAGTGTAGTTTCCGCACAGTATGAAGTATGAAACTCTAACTCCACAACAAGTACAAATATGACTCTGTCATTGTCCATGTTGTCGTGAATGACCTGAGATGTACCTCCCTGGACTACATGAAAAGAGACAAGGAAGAGCTCTCCGATCTTGTAGCCCAGGCAGATATGACCCTAGCCCTGAGTAGCATCCTGCCATCACCCAGAATGATACCGCAGTACAAGGACAAAATGATTGACTTCAACAATTGGCTAAGCTTCTGGTGTCATTCTAAGTGGATCCAGTATCTGTCTGCCTGGGACGACATGGTTGACAGACTACGATGCTTTACCAGAGATGGCCTGCACCTGTTGCACCTCGGATTCCGGATACTGGCTAAGGGACTTGCTGCCACTATAGTGCCTTTTTTAGGCAAGGTTCAAATGACAAATTTACCACCGTAACAGGAACAGGCAAGCAAAAACTGAGGGTAATGCTACTCAGCGCTAGAAGTCTAAATCTCAAAATGTACTCACTCAAGGTACTCCTTAAAATGGAGAACATCGATATCTGTGCAGTGACTGAGACCTGGTTCAAGGCTCTAGAGAGCACCCCTGCATTACGAGGCTATAACTCATAACACACTTTTCGGCCATCTAACCTGGACCAGAACACCACAGGTGGAAATGTGTCCATATTCATTAAGGATATCCACACCTCCAGGCTAGTTGCGCAGCATAATGCATCCAAGGTTATCCAAGTGCAACTAACTCTGGGCAAAACTGCAATCCAAAATTGTAGCTTGCTACAGATCCCCCACCATGCCCCAGTAATCCCACTCCTCTTTTCTTGATATACTGGAAAATATTAGGGTTCAACCAAACACCCTAATAATGGGGGATTTCAACTACTCCACCATTAACTAGAAAACTACTCATGTACCACCTCCTTCACTCAACGCTTTCTGGAATTCATAAATTCCAATGTCCTGGATCAACTTATCCACACCCCCACCAGGGGCAACAATATCCTAGGCCTAGTCATTACCAACATGAGTGACCCATGTTCCACACTGGAAGTCAACTCCTTGTTGGTCAGATCCGACCATAAGCTAATCACCCTTGATATCCACATCCCACCCCCATTAAAGAAACCACAGTAAAAAATTTCTCCAAAGCCAACTTCATGCTTCTTAAGACAGAAGTGGTGAACTTCATGACACCCGTGCAGATAAACAATACAGTTACAACTGCTGAATCCTACACAAATGCACTCTATAAGCACTTACACGAGTGCATGGATAGCACAATCCATGCACTTGTGTAAGTGCATGATCCATGTACTTATACGAGTGGATGGATCCTGCTATCCCAAACAGAACCAAGATGCTATCCTCCAAAAAAAGGAAGCCAATCTGGTGCTCCCCTGGCATAAACAAACTCTACAACAGAAGGAGGAAACTGTTGCAAAAGAGAGTAAAATCTCATGAGTGGAGGAGCTCCCTGGTCAGCCTCAGTAAGAAGCTGAGATCTTCCAAAGCTAGCTATGAAAACAAAATTACCACTGATTGTAAGGGCAGCCACAAAGCATTCTATAGCTATGTCAAGAATTTCAATGGCAACATCCAAATCTGCAATGAGTTACAGCACAACGGCACAAAAATTACAGAACCAACTGATATTGCCAACATCCTGGCAGATAAGTTCAGTGCTAACTTTACCCCCCTCTCACCCCCTAAAGGGCCCATATCTATACAGGAAGAATGATGAGTCCCTGTAATCACATCTATGCAGGTAAAAGCTGCACTCTCTAAAACCAAACAGACAGCATCCATGGGACCAGACAACATCCCAGGCTGCGTTTTACATGAACTTTAGAACGAACTGGCTCCCCACATAAGCACCATGTTCAATCATAGTCTCACATCCGACTTTGTGCCCACTGAATGGTACACAGCAGCAGTTATCCCACTCCACAAAGGGGGAGCCACCACTGATCCTGGGAACTATCACCCTATTAGCCTGACCAGTCTGGTCTGCAAGGCCGTGGAATGTATCATCATGGAACTCATAAACAAAGACATTGGTAACCTCCAAACTCTGGACCCCACCCAGCTCAGGTTTGTGAAAAGCAGATCATGCCTTCTGAACCTGATCGACTTCTTTGAGGCAGTCACCAAAGCCGTAGACGAGGGTAAGGTGGTTCACATAGCCTATCTTGACCTTGCCAAGGTTTTCAACACTATCCCCCATTCTGTAGTTATTGTTAAACTCACTAAACTAGGTATAAATCCCTACCTCACAAGATGGGTTGCCAACTGGCTCACTGACAGAACCCACACTGTGAAAGTTGCAGACTCCAAATCTGACTTCAAACCAGTGACAAGTGGAGCACCACAGGGTTCAGTCCTGGGACTTCTCCTGTTTGGTATCTACTTCTCTGAAGTACAGGCTAACACAGAAGGCCTCTGGCTAATTAAGTTCGCAGATGACTGCAAACTAAGAGCCATAGTTGAATCCCCAAATGATGTGGACATCCTGCAGAAGGGCATCACTAAGACAGCTGCCTGGTGTCAGAAGCATGACCTCAAGTTCAATGCCAAAAAGTGCATTGTCATCCCCTTTGGTAAAAACTCTGTACCCATGAACTGCCACATAAATGGCAGTCTACTTAATGCTGAATTTGTGATAAGAGACCTTGGGACCCAGGTAGACAGTAGTCTCTCCTTTGATAATCACATCGCCACAGTAGTCAGGAAATCCTTCTATGTGGCACACCTAATCACAAAAGGGTTCTCATCCAGGAAAAAAGAGGTCATTGTTCCCCTCTACTCAGCACTCATTAGACCCATTATGGAGTACAACGCCCCTTTTGGAATGCACCTCACAAGACATCTGCAGCAGCTGGAAAGGCCGCAGAAGTACCTCACAAAGAGAATTACTGGCCACAAACAGATGCCCTACACTGATCATCTCAAAAAACCCCAGCTTTACTCTGTAGCATATTGTCTACTCCAAGGAGATCTCTGCCTAACATATAAAGCTATGTTAAACCCAGAGCTGTTGGACATGCTACACCTAAAGAAATCCCAATCCCTCAGAGCTACACGCTCTAGGGACCTACACCTTGTCACCACAATAAATAGGACATGCTGGAGGGATAGATTCATCTCCCAAAGACTTACTATACTCTGGAACAAGCTACCCATCTATGCCAAGCAAAGTTCCTCATTAGCACTCTTTAAGAAAAATCTTGCTGAGTGGATGGGAAATAGGAAATACACTCTGAGGATCACTTCTGCGGCTTTGCTCAACAGGGGCACAGAAAATTAACTTTTCTGGGTGGCGTAAGCCAGGGAACCTTGTTGGCTAGGCTTACTTAGCCCATTGGGCCGATAGCCTAGTACCTACCTATGAACCTATGTCTGGCACTGTTAACTGACAGATGGAGAACAATGATCTAGTAAAGTACAATAATTTGCAAGAGTGATAATGGCAGAATGAGTCAATCATTTACACTGACTAGAATGTACTTACAATTTGTATATTACATTGGAGTATATATATATATATATATATATATATATATATATATATATATATATATATATATAAAATGTATTTCAAAATTGCTAGAAGATCAAACAATTCTTTAAATGAGATTAAATACAGTTTATCCAATGTTCCATACACATCTAATGTGCTTAAAGCATTTACACTCATTTTGGTGTACAAGAAAATATTTGGCATTGTTTTTGATGTTTGTATTTTGTTGATTTATTACATTTTGTGGAATTTTATTTTATGGTATAGGACTTATTTTAGAAAATACTCTCTCACCTGCATCTAGTTCAAAACAGAAACTATTTAAAGCCAAAGCATTATTATTATTTCTGAGAGTGTAGTAAGTTGTTTGAATGGACCTTTGTGTGGGTATTGGTACAGCTCAGGTTCATGATAGGAGGATAGCAGTGTAGGAACAATACTAGGTAAGCAGTCATGAGGACCATAAGATGCTTAGTCATATACATGTTTAACTGGATACTCTTAAACATTTTTCCACCCTTTGCAAGCAGTTAATAGTGCTCACCTCACAAGCTGCACAGGGCTGACCTACCAGTTTGATTAGGGCAGTACATGACACCAGTAGTGCAAATTTGTGTCTACCCAATTAGTGATCAAAACTAGCCTTAAAGGTAGTCAAAAGTAATAGAATGTTTGTCATGTAGTTATAACTTATTCCAGAAACTGGGGATAAACTGAACTGAGATCTACTCCTCCAGTGAATATTGCTTATTTATTGATGCAGATTTACATTACTAGTATGGATGCTTATAGAGACACTGCTTGTATGAGGAAATAGATAGTCATCTTGGAGCAGGTGGTAGGCTACTGAATATAAAAAAAAGTGTACTAATCTATCAGAATTTTAAACAACAGTGTACCAAAGGAAAGAGTTGTATCCACCATCTCTTCAGATCCCAAAAAAGCAACCAGCCTTCGGCCTGTTGCATCTATTCAAGGATCATGAAAGGAGCAGAGAAAATTCCCTCTGGCCAAATTTCCCCTAGTAGCATAAATACCACCTTCAGTCTCCCATGAAAAGAGGCCACTAGCCTGTGTAACTAACCAGTCAACAAAAGATCAATAACTACATAAGTAGATAAATATTTCTGGATTAACTTAACAGTATAGGGACACCTGCACTTTATTCAGTATTTCTCTTGGTGACAATTTAATACATTTAAGATAAATAATGAGAATTAAATTACTTGATTTCTAATTACTTTTAATCAAGTAATGTGGTAGACCCTCAACTTCAGAACTAATTCATTCATATCTCAAGGAAGAATTCTTCCCTTGTAGAATTGATATTTAGTGAAATAAACTCCTTTTACCATTAGACATTGCAAAAATATAAATCAATTTATGAGCAAACTAGAGAAAGCAACACTACAGTTGAGATTTGATTTAAAGCTCAAAGATGTAAGATCTGATGTAAGCTCATTGTGAGAAGCAATACATGCAACTTGTCAGGCTGCACCAATGTAGACATTAATTGGCATACACTTTTAACACATGGCTCAGGTGATAAGTGCAGATAAAAGAGTATAGCATTTAGTTTTAAAGAATGTTTGATATATATATATATATATATATATATATATATATATATATATATATATATATATATATATATTTGTGTGTGTATGTGTGTGTGTGTGTGTAAGCGTGTGTGTTTTAAAGAAATGTTTGATACATATATGTGTGTGTGTGTGTGTGTGTGTGTGTGTGTGTGTGTGTGTGTGTGTGTGTGTGTGTGTGTGTGTGCGTGTATGTATATAAACTGCTGAATAAACCTCATGTAAGGGAACACTACTTATGACACACCACGTGTATTACAGACCCTCTGACATTTGGTTCTCAGCACATTCCATCTCTCAGATGAATAATAATTTATCTGTCACAGTGCAAATGCATGACAAACATCCATTGTAGTAAATCTATCATGTGATTTCTGTTGAGATAATAGTCCTAAGAATCCCATGTAACATATTCATGGATCCCACTATGACTCAGTAATGTTTTATTAAATCCACTGAATCAGCTTCTAGTTATTCACTGATATATACCGGCAATATTTCATCCAACTCATTAGATAGGTGATATAACCATACAATCTTAATGTTCTCTAGCTCTGAGTCATGTTCCCTTACATTTGCATGAATCTTTTCTTCTCTTTTTATAAATAAGTTTTATATATATATATATATATATATATATATATATGGGTCCCCTACTATTTACCGAAACGCCGATTCGCTGACAAAGAAATCACCGACACCAAACGACCGACAACAAAAAGTACCGACAACGCAAAACACCGAACACCATAACACCGAACACCATAACACCGACACACTACACATAAACGACAAAGTACACTACAGGACATATCCACTAGCCCTAACCCAAACCCTAACCCTAAGGTCCGACACTACCGCACACTCTCCCTACCTGCACCCTAACCCTAACTCACTTACCCACCCCTAACCCCAAGCTCCGACACTACCGCACACTCTCCCTACCTGCACCCTAACCCTAACTCACTTACCCACCCCTAACCCCAAGCTCTGACACTACCGCACACTCTCCCTACCTGCACCCTAACCCTAACTCACTTACCCACCCCTAACCCCAAGCTCCGACACTACCGCACACTCACCTATCACACACCCTAACCCTACATCCCTCACTATTGCACACTTACCTGTCCGCTCCCTACTCCTAAATCCCTCACTATCGCATACTTACCAGGTCGCTTACACATTCCCCTTGTCGGTCTTCCGGCTGTCGGGATTCCAGCGTGTCGGTCAACTGCGTTGTCGGTCGTTTGGTGTCGGTGATTTCTTTGTCGGCGAATCGGCGTTTCGGTAAATAGTAGGGGACCCATATATATATATATATATATATATATATATATATATATATATATATATATATATATATATATATATATATATATATCTATATCATATATGGTATACCATGTGAACAGATCAAATAAGGCAAGTCTTTTATTAAAACATTTCCTTAGTACCTTTTTTATATTAACTAAATGTAATTTATTATGCTGTACATAAAGAGGTCAAGTTTTTGTATAGCTTATGCAGGTGTTAAGGTAGTGAAAACTGTAGGCAGTTCAAATATAGGAAATGCTATATATCTAAGTATACTGGCTTTACAGGCTTCCTAATTCCATTCTGTGCTGCAAATATGTTGTAAGACACGTTAAATGTTAACTAAATCAGAATTTCCTATATGTTTAGTTAATGAGTCAGGATGAAGCCATTTTTGCGATATATTCATTCATAGAAAAGGGGTGTGTCCAAGCTATGGCAGGTTTGCTAGAGTCTTAAGGGGAAGACATGTTGCCTCGTGTTAGACCATCGGCATTTATAGAGTTTGAGGGGAGACTGTCATTACTTTTCAGTCAGAGGTATGTCCTCATGCATGAAGAAGGATTCTCAGAAAGGAAGGATATTTCTAATTACCTTGAAATGGACACATTAGATTAACTGTATAATCATAGACATAGAGTCTGATGATATAGGTGAGAAATGCATTAATTTGGAACCTATAAAAATCATTTTTGCTGTGCCAGGAGTTGGCTGTGTTTTTTATTTTTATTTTTGGGAAGATTTTTTTATTTTTTTACTCAAATGTAGAAAAAATTATACTCACATATTTTTCTTGATCTTCAGGATATAGTCATTTTCAAAATTTGCTTTGCAGCCTGAAACAGAGCAACTTTTGAGCTAAATAATGCCATTCTTTTAATTACTTAGAGTTTGTTTCAAAATACCACATCTGGTGTTGGGAAAAACAGTGGTATTATGTACCAGTGAGCTGCATTCTTAATTCATGCTGAAAGATAATTTTTGGCTATTTTTGATAATAGTAAATGGAGGGAAGTAGGTATGCTAAAATCCTAGAATGAAGTAAACTGGTATTTTTCCTTGCACTAAAAAGGAACTATTTTCACTGCAATAGTCCTAAAATAGGAGACTTGAAAACAAACAAAAAAGTCTTCCATTTCTACTTTGTTTCTCTGGCCTTACATAAATTTGAGATGATCTGGCTAATATGTTGAGCAAGGTTCAATCATGCTTCACAGTGAGTTTAACTTAAACGTAGTTATAAGAATTGCTTGTTTTGACACACTCTTTCAAAGTCTGATGTTCATTCACATTACTGACTGACCACTTCTTCTAATGAGGCACACCTGCAAGGCATTAGCTTGCCGAGCCTTAATCCGTGTTCTTGTGCTGCTAAGGAACTTGCCTGTCAATAAAATATCTATTATGATCATCTTTTAGCTCTTCTTTCTTTTATTAAACTTATTTTAATGCACATTCTGCAGCAAATAAAAAACATTTTGTGTGACACTATCTGTAATTTTGA
>NC_056743.1:1622434699-1622462199 GCF_019279795.1 Protopterus annectens | reverse complement strand
TCAGATGGTGAGTGTATGTGCAATTTGCTTCCTCTTAGTCAGTGCCATAGCATACTGTGCCTACCTCGATCTGCCATGGTCATCCCCTGCTGCTGGCTCCTAATCTGACCCCTCATCTGTGGAAGCTGCTGCTGCCTGTCATGCTGAGAACTGCTACATTGCTATAACTTCTAGATAAATGGAATATTATGTAAGACAGTGCACACAGTCAGCATTTTTGCTGAAGTGGGAGGTTCATATTGCAGGGCACCTTCACAGTTTGGATACATGACTTGAACAGGACAAACACACACTCTGCAATGTTTCTAGCTTATTTGTGGGTGTTGCTGTAACCGTGCTCAGTGGAATTGTATGAATTTATTATAGCAGTCATGAGCCAAGGTTCTAGGGCATATCCAGTATCCCCAACTAGAGGTATTTGTGGGAAGTGACCCCTACCAAAACTTTGGTAGATGTCAAAGGTGTGCCATATGTGGGAGTTGTGGAATCTACTGGTGCAGCTTGCACACAGACATTGCAGATGATACCTTGTGCATTGCAGACCACCCAGCATTTGATGGAGTGACACCCTCTATTGTTTTCATACCATCTTAACGGTTTGCCAGGTGGGATCTTTATTTCAATGTGAGTGCATCCTATGTCCCCAGTACCCTAGGGAATGGACTACTGCATAGAAACGTTTGCATGTTGCTAGCTCATTCCCCTTGCCTATGTGGAAACCATATATGCTCCCCCACAAGTTACAGCACTCTGTTGAGGAACTAGTGGGAGTATCCTTGAGGCAGAAGCCTGTGAAACCTCACTGTATCACACGTAGGTCACTCAATGGTTTTTGTAGCTAAAATACGTAAAGATACACATATGTTAGTATCCACAGGAATGGGTTCTCCATGATTCCCATTGGGCAGCAGATAGGGCTTGTAGATAACTACTGTTTGCTGTATGGTGACCCTGTCCATCCTGCAGCAGTCCACTATTTCAATTTTGTGGAGTCCATTGTAGGCTAAATGTGTTCTGAAAACTATAAACCTTTGAGGGTGGCATCTGGCAATATCAGCAATAGCACTTTCTATCAGAGGCTCTTTCAAATACAAATTTACAATAGCTGTTGAAACCCCTAACATATTTTAAAGTTTTCCTCTGGCTGTATGTGAGAATATGGCTAAATTCACTACTAAGTCTGGAGCAAGGAGTTTTTGCATGTTTAGCACTTTTCTGAATCACTCCACCATTTTTTATATCATTAGCATAAAACATGGTTGATGATAAGGTCATTTACTTATGATTCTGCTATCCCTTGTTTGTTTTTCAGCAGGGCACAATGTGTCTTGCTGTTTCCACAATCACTCAATGTGCTTATTGTTCTTTGTCTTGCATACAAGCTTATCATGATGAGAGGGTGTTCATGTATCCCATCCATTATTTTGATATATGTATATATATGTACATATATATATATATATATATGTACATATATATATATATATATATATATATATATATATATATATATTTATTTATTTATGTATACATATATATATATATATATATATATTTATATATATATATATATATATATATATATATATATATATATATATATATACATATATATATAAAGCAAATAATCCAAGTAAACAGGCTGGGAGGCAACCAAAGCTGTCATCAATTCTTATAACTGTCCAAAAAATATATTCGCATGATGCAAGGAAGTATATAAAATAAGCGTTTAATGAGGAACAAAACAAACAGTGAGCGCTTTTGCCGTAGCTTCTTCGGACTGTTAAGATTCAAATGTTCAATCAATCATCTTTATAAATATTAATTAGTGACGTATATACATTAATTAACCATTCTTATCTAATTTTAAAGAAATACAGTGTATCAACACCGATAACAACCTACACATTTCAAATCTATATAGTTGCTATCTGAAGCTAAAAAACATCCATAGATGCACATAAAATAATAAACGAAATAAACTTAAAAACGCTAGAAGCACATAACTTATGCAATGATGTTATCAAAGAGACAACTATAAAATAAAAAATGTTGCTATTAAGTACTAAACATTTCATGCATAGTGGTATATATACAGTAAATACCACTACAAATTAAATATCATAACATTAACTTAAGGCTACCTAAACAATCAAATAATATCTAAGTGTCATTAAAAAACGTAAATATATACACGATAAATGTGAAGCTGCATAATTACTAGATAACAACTAAACTATGTTACGCTAAACAGAATAAAAATGACAATCATGTTTGAAAGCCAGAAAGTCCCTTACAATTCTCAATATTATATGAAAAAATGTAATAAATTTAAAAAATGTATGTATATGCATCTATATATATAAAGGAATCTATAAGAGATATATATGAAAAAGTAAATATAATACATGAATATACTTGATGCATATTACTATTAAGCTTATATAGAATGAATTCAAAAACCACTTGTTGAAATAGTGTAGAAAATGCGTTATGCAAAATATATATTTTTTAAAAGTATTTATATTTAAATTTAAAAAATCAAAAAATCAACTAAGGCGACTGTGCTAAATTAAATATATTAGTTATCTGACCTTCAATCGCCTGGCTCTCAAAATAGGTTTCAATGACACCTTTCATTAAGGCCTTTACCTTGGTCAGATCGGAATCAAATGATCCACTCTATTTCCTTGCATTCAGTTTTATTACGTATATTACCTTCCCTAACATTTGGTGTCACATAATCAATAGCCATAAATTTAAAAATATGACTTGGTCCTGCTCTCGATACATGCTTAGCTAGAGCATAAGGCATATAGCCTATTTTTATAGCATATAAATGTTCCCTTATCCTAATACGAAATGGGTGATTAGTTTTGCCCATGTAGAACACCTCGCATTCTTGGCAAACTGCCAGGTATACTATATTGATGGTATCACAGGTGCCTCTAACATGAAAATGGAACGTATGTCTAGTATCTGGATGAATAAAATGGTTCCCTGAGCTTATATAGTCACAATACCTACAGTGACCACAGGGAAAGGTGCCTGGACATACTATGGTGTTAATGTATGTATTAGAATGACATAATAGTCTCCTAAGATTAGGTTTGTTCCTGAATTGATAGCTCGGATGTTCACCTACTAT
Source organism: Protopterus annectens (assembly GCF_019279795.1). Lineage (NCBI taxonomy): Eukaryota > Metazoa > Chordata > Ceratodontiformes > Protopteridae > Protopterus > Protopterus annectens. The sequence goes on along the minus strand of NC_056743.1, from coordinate 1,622,459,051 downwards.
TGTTTTAATTTCTTCATCAATAGTAAGGATACGCCAATGTTTACTAATTATATCCATAATATTCTTTCTATCCACAGTATAATACATGGGTATTCTTACTGAATCTGGAGGAGTCCTTTTTATAGATGGGTGGTTGGCAATTTCTGAGTAATAAGGCATAGCTCTATTAATTCTGTCTGCTTCTATGTGTAATAAGCCATTATTAATCTGTGTCTCTGTATAACCGCTTTGGAGCAACATGTGCCTAAAATGATTAATTTCAGTTTGAAAATTTTCTTCTGATACATTCAGTCGGGAAATACGTAAACTCTGACCCTTTATGATATTATTAAAAATATAATGTGGATGCATACTAGTCCTTTGCAACAGAGTATTACGATAGCAAGATTTTCAATATACTCCAGTATTGACTGAGTCACCCAAAACTCTCTCTACATATACGTCAAGATAATGTATCTTAGAATAAGAATATTCAAAAATAAATTTCAAATATGACGTGAAGTTATTAATGTCTGTCACATATTGATTAAGTTCTTGTATGCTACCTTGCCAAATGAGGAAGACGTCGTCGACAAAGCGTCTATAGAAGACAGCATGTTCCTGATGTAAATGATATTGAAGTAGTATATGTTCTTCCCATTCTCCTAAAAACAGGTTAGCGTAGCTATTGGCACAAGATATGCCCATAGCCACGCCATCCCTTTGTATATAAATTTTGTCTTCATATATAAAAATATTATTCTCCAAAATAGTTTCAATGAACATAGCTATTAAGTCTATGTGCTGTTCTGTATAAGTGCTATATTTGGATAAATAACGTTTAATGGCGAGGACGCCTTCCTCGTTAGGAATAACAGTGAACAAGGACTGTATATCTAAAGTAACAAAAATAGTGTCTGCTGTCATGGATTTATTATTAAAGTGCTGATATAAATCCATCAAAAATTGCTTAGTATCTCTCAAGACTGAATGATTTTGATCAATAACAGGTCTTAGAAAACTCTGCAAACAGGCAGAGCGGTTCGGTACTCCAACCACCACCTGCAACAATAGGTCGCAGGGGTGGATTGGTTCCATGTTTATGTATTTTGGGAATCCCATTAATAATGTGTATTAAGGGATGTTCTACCAATAGGAAATTTTTCATGTTAATATCAATGACATTACTCTTCGCCAAGTCAAGTATCATATCACGCAACCTTTCTTTAATATGTGTAACTGTTTGTAATGAAATAATGCTATAGTATTTATCTTGGCTTAACATTTCCTGCACAGCTCTACGATAATGTTCATGATCCATTATGACGAGAGGACCGCCTTTATCTGCTGGCCTAAAAATTATGTTAGTATCTACTCTCAGCCTATCAAGTGCCTTCCTCTCATTATATGTAAGATTATTATAACTTTTCTTATGAAATCTGCTCTTATCAGACAATTCATAATGTATATCATCCTCAACTAATTTAAAGAATGTCTCTACCATCGGATGATTGATTGGGGTAAAATCACTCAATTTTTTCAAGGGTCGATGTGGATCAATAGTACTGTTACCAAACTGGTATTTCAACATAACGTTTCTAGTGAAAAGTCTTATATCAGTTAGAACTTCTGTCAATTTGCAATGCTTAGTGGGTATGAAATTAAGTCCTTTATTCAAAACATTAATCTCATATTGATCTAACACTCTGCTGGAGATATTCCAAACTAAATTGTTCTCTAGTTGTTCCACATTTTTTTGAGCATCTGTTTCATTAGTCTCTCTGAGGATAGTTTCCTTTTTTGTCGTCCCCGACTCTGGGAATCATCTCTTGTACCCCCCTTGTCCACAGATATGGGAAGGGGGAAATGGAGAAAAATTGTTCCAGTAGTTGATTCACTATGCATTTCAATGTTAATTATGTTAGAAGTTGATGTCTTTGGACGAACCACAGTAGAGTGTTAGATTTGGTAACAGTGCTATTGATTCACATTGACCCTTGAAAAAATTGAGTGATTTTACCCCAATCAATCATCCGATGGTAGAGACGTTCTTTAAATTAGTTGAGGATGATATACATTATGAATTGTCTGATAAGAGCAGATTTCATAAGAAAAGTTATAATAATCTTACATATAATGAGAGGAAGGCACTTGATAGGCTGAGAGTAGATACTAACATAATCTTTAGGCCAGCAGATAAAGGCGGTCCTCTCGTCATAATGGATCATGAGCATTATCGTAGAGCTATGCAGGAAATGTTAAGCCAAGATAAATACTATAGCATTATTTCATTACAAACAGTTACACATATTAAAGAAAGGTTGTGTGATATGATACTTGACTTGGCGAAGAGTAATGTCATTGATATTAACATGAAAAATTTCCTATTAGTAGAACATCCCTTAATAACCATTATTAATGGGATTCCCAAAATACATAAACATGGAACCAATCCACCCCTGTGACCTATTGTTGCAGGTGGTGGTTGGAGTACCGAACCACTCTCCCTGTTTGCTGAGAGTTTTCTAAGACCTGTTATTGATCAAAATCATTCAGTCTTGAGAGATACTAAGCAATTTTTGATGGATTTATATCAACACTTTAATAATAAATCCATGACGGCAGACACTATTTTTGTTACTTTAGATATACAGTCCCTGTTCACAGGTTATTCCTAACGAGGAAGGCATCCTCGCCATTAAACGTTATTTATCCAAATATAGCACTTATACAGAACAGCACATAGACTTAATAGCTATGTTCATTGAAACTATTTTGGAGAATAATATTTTTATATATGAAGACAAAATTTATATACAAAGGGATGGCGTGGCTATGGGCACATCTTGTGCCAATAGCTACGCCAACCTATTTTTAGCAGAATGGGAAGAACATATACTATTTCAACATCATTTACATCAGGAACATGTCTTCTATAGACGCTTTGTCGACGACGTCTTCCTCGTTTGGCAAGGTAGCATACAAGAACTTAATCAATATGTGACAGACATTAATAACTTCACGTCATATTTGAAATTTACTTGCGAATATTCTTATTCTAAGATACATTATCTTGACGTATATGTAGAGAGAGTTTTGGGTGACTCAGTCAATACTGGAGTATATCGAAAATCTTGCTATCGTATTACTCTGTTGCATAGGACTAGTATGCACCCACATTATATTTTAATAATATCATAAAGGGTCAGAGTTTACGTATTTCCCGACTGAATGTATCAGAAGAAAAATTTCAAACTGAAATTAATCATTTCAGGCATAGGTTGCTCCAACGCGGTTATACAGAGACACAGATTAATAATGGCTTATGACACATAGAAGCAGACAGAATTAATAGAGCTATGCCTTATTACTCAGAAATTGCCAACCACCCATCTATAAAAAGGACTCCTCCAGATTCAGTAAGAATACCCATGTATTATACTGTGGATAGAAAGAATATTATGGATATAATTAGTAAACATTGGCGTATCCTTACTATTGATGAAGAAATTAAAACAATAGTAGGTGAACATCCGAGCTATCAATTCAGGAACAAACCTAATCTTAGGAGACTATTATATCATTCTAATATATACATTAACACCATAGTATGTCCAGGCACCTTTCCTTGTGGTCACTGTAAGTATTGTGACTATATAAGCTCAGGGAACCATTTTATTCATCCAGATACTAGACATACATTCCATTTTCATGTTAGAGGCACCTGTGATACCATCAATATAGTATACCTGGCAATTTGCCAAGAATGCATGGTGTTCTATGTGGGCAAAACTAATCGCCCATTTCGTATTAGGATAAAGGAACATTTATATGCTATAAAGATAGGCTATATGCCTAATGCTCTAGCTAAGCATGTATCTAGAACAGGACCAAGACATATTTTTAAATTTATGGCTATTGATTATGTGACACCAAATGTTAGGGAAGGTAATATACGTAATAAAACTGAATGCAAGGAAATATACTGGATCATTAGATTCCGATCTGACCAAGGTAAAGGCATTAATGAAAGAGCATCATTGAAACCTATTTTGAGAACCAGGCGATTGAAGGTTAGATAACTAATATATTTAATTTAGCACAGTCGCCTTAGTTGATTTTTTTGATTTTTTTTTTTTTATTTAAATATATATACTTTTTAAAAATATATATTTTTCATAACATATTTTCTGCACTATTTTAACAAGTGGTTTTTGAATTCATTCTATATAAGCTTAATAGTAATATGCATTAAGTATGATTACATTCATGTATTATATTTACTTTTTCATATATGTCTCTTATAGATTCCTTTATATATATAGATGCATATACATACATATTTTAAATTTATTACATTTTTTCATATAATATTGAGAATTGTAAGGGACTTTCTGGCTTTCAAACATGATTATCATTTTTATGCTGTTTAGCATAACATAGTTTAGTTGTTATCTAGTAATTATGCAGCTTTGCATTTATCGTGTATATATTTAAGTTTTTTAATGACACTTAGATATTATTTGATTGTTTAGGTAGCCTTAAATTAATGTTATGATATTCAATTTGTAGTGGTATTTACTGTATATATACCACTATGCATGAAATGTTTAGTACTTAATAGCAATTTTTTTTATTTTATAGTTGTCTCTTTGATAACATCATTGCATAAGTTATGTGCTTCTAGCGTTTTAAGTTTATTTCATTTATTATTTTATGTGCATCTATGGATGCTTTTTAGCTTCAGATAGCAACTATTTAGAATTGAAATGTGTAGGTTTTTATCGGTGTTGATACACTGTATTTCTTTAAAATTAGATAAGAATGGTTAATTAATGTATACGTCACTAATTAAGATTTATAAAGATGATTGATTGAACATTTGAATCTTAACAGTCCGAAGAAGCTATGGCGAAAGCGCTCACTGTTTGTTTTGTTCCTCATTAAGCTCTTATTTTATATACTTCCTTGCATCATGCGAATATATTTTTTGGACAGTTATAAGAATTGATGACAGCTTTGGTTGCCTCCCAGCCTGTTTACTTGGATTATTTGCTTTATTTATTCGTCAATTGGGAGACATTTATACTGCTGAGTATTGTCTTATTCGTTTTTGGAGATATATATATATATATATATATATATATATATATATATTTTTTTTTTTTACCAAATACTGTTGTTTTTCCTAAATCTTCTGTCAAAGCTACCTGTCAGTTTTACCTTCATAAAAGGCTTGATAAGGGAGGCAGCTTGTTAAATGGACTATACCTATGGAGTTAAGTTAAGCAATGGTATGACCGTGTTGTAATTATATTCTGTAATATTAGTTGTATTATTAATGAATTTATATTGTTAGCATGATCCACTTTTTTACATGCTTAATCATTAGTAGTACCTGTTTCATTACTGACCTTGGGGAAGTATATAATTATTATGCTGTCCGAGCTTACATTAATGTATTAACTTTTCACTATAATAACTTCTATACCTATATCTATATATATATATATATATATATATATATATATATATATATATATATATATATTTATATATATGTCTTCCTCTCTCTCTTTCTCTCTCTCTCTCTCTCTATATATATATATATATATATATATATATATATATATATATATATATATATAATATATCTTATATATATGCATTTCAAAATCAGTTTAATACAGTTTTCATTATTCAGAATCTCAAGGCTGGAGCTAATTGAGCATGCAATTCTTGAATGTTCTATGGGAAAAAAATCATAAAATCCTGATTCCTTTTCCTTTTATAATATAGTGTACATGATAGATGGCATTCAATGTATCATGTTTATATTACATTATAACAAACAGCAACCACAGGAGAAAAGGAAACAGATCACCTTGATATACAAAATGTTGTCTTTATAAAATCATACTTCATCCTTTCCTTGTAATTGTCAATTGAAATGGCTCTAAAACCTAATTATAATGATGTTACCTGACTTAATGATCTTAAACAATCAATAACATTATAGAACTCAGGCATAGATGCTTTAATACAATATAAGATCTGTAATGATGGAGGTAGTGCCAGCTATGCCAGGAGGTGTAGGACAGTGGATGTGTAACATATGCCAACATAGCTAGCTAGGATTTGTAAAGAATTATTTGTAATTTGTATATCAAACTGATTTGTACTGGTGCTTGTGTTGAAAATGCATTTGTAAAGTAGCTTTTGTTAAAAAATGTACCGACAGTGGGTCTTGTCGGACAGAAAAGAAATACATCTCTATGTCAGACTGTTTTGTAACTGTTGAAATGAATAAATTCTAACAGAGGATACTGAAAGAGAAAAAGTTAATCTCAGTCTAGCTAACTTTGAAAAATAGTCTGAAATTAAATTATCTGGCTTAGGTCATAAAGCTTGTATCTTAAAGTTCTGAATGCAGCCAGAGACACAATGTCTGTGAAAACAAGGACCAGGAATCCTGCTGTGTTGTCCTTAGTGGTGAACTAATTGCTACCCTGTAAGAGTGGAAGTGCTAAAAATGTTTTCTAACTTCCAGATGTTGTAACTCATCTTAGCACAACTTTATGTATGTTTATTGTGACACATATGTGCAAAAACCTGGTTCAGGTTTCTGGGAAAAGTGGTGGTGTAGGAACCAGAGTCATGTGAACAGATATGATGTCATTCTATAGCCAGCACTCAAATTGTTTTAGATATTAGTGAGAAATGTTGTAGTGACACTCAGCACTCTGCTTTGGAACTGACAAGACCACTTAACCATTTTATCTTGCCTTGCTTTAGTAAGTAACCAGGGAATTGTAATTCTTTAGATCAGTCAGGAAAATATAGTAAAATTAGTTAAGTATTGTTTTTCTGTATCTGTGTGAATCTTTCCATCTGTATTATTATTAATATGTCCTGTGAGTGAAACTCTGGTGCTTACGGTAAATAGATATTCAGTATTTTCATGTTCTTTTATTATGTATTATTAAATATAGTTAAACTTTTCATTGTGGCTGGTCATTTAGAGAATATTTTAGCCTCTGAGAGTACTTATTTATTTGGTGACACTGCGGCAGCTCATGAAAGTCTTGCTGCATTAGTCAAACACTACCATTTGTGTTAGTTTTAATTTTACTCAGTATAATTGGGCACCCTGATAAAAGCCTTAGAGTATATGGCATTGTGGGTATTCTGGTGGCAGTGTATCCTACCTTTTAGTCTGGGTATAGGTGGTAGAGCTGGTAAATTGTACCAGCCTTTCCCAGGTGTGTGTGTGTGTGTGTGTGTGTGTGTGTGTGTGTGTGTGTGTGTGTGTGTGTGTGTGTGTGTGTGTGTGTGTGTGTGTGTGTGTGTGTGTGTGTGTGTGTGTGTGTGTGTGTGTGTGTGTGAGAGAGAGAGAGATATACTGTGTCAGATAATTTAAACCAGGACACTGAGAGCACTGATTTCACACTGAGGATGTGGAGGATGTGGCATGGAACACCTGGCTAAGGACTTAAATCTATATCTGTGTCAGTGGGGAGTCTTATTTGGAGAGTGTACTCCTGTGTACTCTTAAGGAAAAGTGTGTTAGGTGCAGAGAGCTGCATCTGAAAATACTGTGTATCTATTTTTCTCACAGTGAAAGTTCCCCACAGGTGTCAGTGGTGCGGACTGAGGCTCCTTGATCACTGACCCAGATGAGGGACATCAAATACTGGTGGCAGTGGTGGGGTATTAATTGACCTTTTGTAGCCTGTAAGCAGTTGTCACTGAAGGTGTGTGTACTGTCAGCAGCCACAAGGTAAACATAAGAGTTTAATTTTCACAACAGTTTTATTTTTTTTTTGTTAGTTTAGTTTCGCCAGGGAAAGCAGGCAAAGATGCTATCAGCTGACAAAGAACCAGATGGCCAAGGTGTGCAAATCCAAAGGACTAGTGCATGCCAACCTGACTGAAGAGGAAATGATTTCAGCCTTAATTGCAGCTGCTGCACAAACATCCTCAGAGGACTTAAAAGTCTGCCTGGGGTTAAAGAGACTTGAACTGGAGGCCAAATTTGAAATTAGAATCTGCAGAGAGACTGCAGCATTTGGAGGTTGAAGGAAATGAAAAAATGCAATGTTTGGCAGCCAAAAAAAATGAGAGACTTCAGAGTTTGGAGGTTGAAAAAAATGAGAAGCACCATCAACATGAGAGGAACATGGTGACATTTAGACAGCAACATGGAGGCAATGGGGAAGGGAACAACTGAATCCCAGAAGCAGCAAAAGTCAGTAAATTTCTTCCAGAACTAAACTGGCTCGAATTAACTCACCACCTAAACCTACTTCAGCTGCTGTCTGCACATAAAATCATATATATACCTGAAAATTGCCCAGCCCTCACATCTGTCACAAAATGCTACACCCCTACCAGAGCCCTCCACTCTGAAAACAAAAAACTCCTAACCATTTTAAGTATTTTCTTCTGATTTTTTGTTAGGTTTTACTGCTTTGCTGTCTATTTTTTTGACATTTTCTGGCTTGCTAAAGTTTATATCTGTAACAGTAACAGTACTTGGAACACATCTAGAGCCTGTTTACTGCATTTCCTGTGTTGCACTTAATTTAAAATCATTTTTTTCTCTAAAAACTGCATTTTACCTAATTTTGACCTAGCACTCAAGTGTGGGGTCATTTATTGCACCGTTGTGATTATTTTGCTGCTTGTGTATCTCTGCTACATTTAAACTACAACAAAAAGAAAAAAAAACACAAAAAAATCTTGCTTTTTCCCACTTTCTGAAAGTTAAGAAAGTTCAGTTACAGATTTGCTGTTCTGAACTGTTTGAAAGTTTCTAGAAGGCCAGTGCTTGCTTGGGCTAAAGGGAAGTCTCTGTGTTCACCAGTGGGAGTGGTTAACACTGAACAGCCTGCCTGTCCCTGGAGGAGTGGTTACTACCGAGAAGCTGTAGTTTTATTGGCCATTTTGGGTCAATTCTAAACTCCTTGATCTCTCTCTCTTAAAACCCAGCTGCCTCGTGGTTTTGGCGTCTTTTCAGGCTTGCTAGTTGTTGCTGAAGCACCTACCAAGGGGAGAAAACGCTGAGAGAAGAAAAGGAGCCACTTTTGTGATTTTAAGTATTTTCTTCTGATTTTTTGTTAAGTTTTACTGCTTTGCCGCCTATTTTTTTGGCATTTTCTGGCTTGCTAAAGTTTATATCTGTAACAGTAACAGTACTTGGAACACATCTAGAGCCTGTTTACTGCATTTCCTGTGCTGCACTTAATTTAAAATCGTTTTTTTTTCTCTAAAAACTGCATTTTACCTGATTTTGACCTAGCACTCAAGTGTGGGGTCATTTATTGCACTGCTGTGATTACTTTGCTGCTTGTGTATCTCTGCTACCTTTAAACTACAAAAAAAAATATTGCGTTATCCCACTTTCTAAAAGTTAAGAAAGTTCAGTTACAGATTTACTGTTTGGAAGTTTCTAGAAGGCCAGTGCTTGCTTGGGCTAAAGGGAAATCTCTGTGTTCACCAGTGGGAGTGGTTAACACTGAACAGCCTGCCTGTCGCTGGAGGAGTGGTTACTACCTAGAAGCTGTAGTTTTATTGGCCATTTTGGGTAAATTCTAAACTCTTTCATCTCTCTCTCTTAAAACTCTACAACTCTCTTTTTGCTCGTTTTTGCGCACTGAGCAGCGTCGGGCAACACCGCCTAAACAGGTTTAAACTATTCCAGGCTCCACAAAGTCTGCTCTTCACTTTTTCCCTTAGAACTGTTCAAACTCTCAAAGTAATCACTTTATTCTCTTTCTAAAGCCCTGCACTTGCTCAGCACTTATAAGGAAACACTAACTAAGTAAAGCACTACACCCTCCTTAACTTCTCTTAAGTATTAGGCTCCCGATTGGTCCTTCCTGATCAAGTGAAAAATCAGTTCCCTTCCCTAATCTGATCAATAAAAAAACAGTTCCCTATACTAATCTGGTATGTCCAAGGGTCAGTTTCAAGGTTACTCTCCAGTCCAGCTGGTGAATCTGGGAATTTTGAGGCAATGTTACAATTGCCTTATGTACACAGACAACCCTCTCCTCCTTCCAACAAACTCTAATACATGTGAGAAATGCAGTTACTCAGCCAAACTGGAGGCAGAGCTCTTTCAACCCAAGACTGGCACAGTCACTCAGGAGGAAAAGGTAACCACCCACACCACAAATCCAGTCTCACACAGACCTATTGCATCTGCATACCCAACACATAAACACACAAAAACATACTCGGAGGCTCTAAATAAAAATCTGCCTAAACAGCAAAGACCTCCTAAGCAGATATCCAAGCAACAGCCACTCCTCAACAATACCCACGAATCGCATATCTCACAAAAGCAGTGTGCCTCACAGTCACAGCCCTTAAGGCCAAACAACACACCAAATACACTTGTTATAGGTTATTGTCCGCCACACTGACGTCCCGCTCTGCAGACTGAACAAGGAGAAGGTAACTGTAAGCTACCTGTCGGGTGCCAGGATCCGCCACATAATGCAAGCACTCAGGTCACTCCAAAGCAAGTACAAGTATGACTCCTTCATTGTCCATGCTGGTGTGAATGACCTGAGACATACCTCCCTGGACTACATGAAAAGAGACATAGAGGAACTCTCTGACCATGTAGCCCAGGCTGGTATGACCCTGACCTTGAGTAGCATATTGCCCTCACCAAGAATGATGCCACAGTATAAAGACAAAATGATCAGTTTCAACAATTGGCTAAAGTATTGGTGTCATTCAAAGGGGATCCAGTGTCTGTCTGCCTGGGATGACATGCTCAACAAGCCACATTGCTTCGCTAGGGACGGCTTGCACCTGTCACCCTTAGGTTTTCGTATACTGGCCAAGGCTCTTGCCACCCCTATAGTGCCTTTTTTAGGCAAGGCTCAAAGGACAAACCCACCTCAATAGACAACCCAAGGATAAAAAAACTAAAGGCAATGCTACTCAATGCCAGAAGTCTAAACCTCAAGATGCACAGACTCGAGGCTCTCCTCAGTATGGAGAAAATCAATGTCTGTGCAGTAACAGAAACCTGGTTTAAGGCTCCTGAGAGCACCCCAGCACTACCAGGTTATAACTCATACCATGCGTTTCGGCCCCAAAACTCGGACCGAAGCACAAAAGGAGGGGGAGTATCTATATTCATCAAAGATACCTACACCTCCAGGTTAGTGGCACTGCACGAAGCATCGGAAACCATCCATGTGCAACTAACAGTGGGCAAAACTGCCTTTCAGTTTGTAGCCTGCTACAGAACACCCTCCCTATTACAGGAACCCCACTTGGCATTCCTGAGAACACTGGAGAATATGAAGGTCTCTCCAAACACTATGTTATTGGGTGACTTCAACTACCCAAGCATTGACTGGGAAAACTACTCAAGCCCAAACACCCTCGCCCAACGGCTCCTTGAATTTATAAACTCTAATGCAATGGAACAACTGGTCACCACTCCCACAAGAGGGAACAACATATTGGACCTGGTCATCACCAACATGGGGACTCTATGTTCCACACCAGAGGTAAACCCCTCATTGGTAAGATCTGACCATAAACAAATTTCCCTGGACATCCATATCCTGTCCCCATCCCCAGCCAAGGAAATCACTGTAAAGAATTTCTCAAAAGCCAACTTTGCACTCCTCAAGACTGAGGTGGAATCCTTCAAAGCCCCTGGGCCAGAGGATAATACAGCCCAATCCACAGAATCCTTTACAAATGCATTCTATGAGCACCTGCAGGAATGCATGGATCATGCTATCCCAAATAAAACCAAGACTCACTCCTCCAAAAACAGGAGACTGGTCTGGTGGACCCTGGCCATAAATAAGCTATACAATAGAAGGAGGAAGCTACTACATGACAGAGCAAAATCCCAAAAAGGGAAGGCATCTCTGATCAGTATTAGCAAGAAACTTCGATCCCTCATAAAATCATCAAAGGCCAGCTTTGAAAGAAAAATTGCCCTAGACACTAAAGATAATCACAAGGCCTTCTTTAGTTATGTCAGGAACATGGGCGGAAACTCCCAGATATGCTCTGAATTGTTGCTTAACGGTACAAAATATACCGAACCTACAGATATAGCCAACATCCTGGCAGACAGATTCAGCGTAAACTTCTCCCCCCCCCCCCAAAGGAGCAAATGTCTATCCCAACTGAATGTAACCTCTCTGACATCACAGATGTACAGGTGAAAGCTGCCCTCTCCAAAGCAAAAAACACAGCATCTATGGGACCGGACGGTGTCCCAGGCTGTGTCTTACACGAGCTCCAAGAAGAACTGAACCCTCACATTAAGTCACTGTTGAAACTTAGCCTTACTACAGGATATGTACCCAAAGAATGGCGTACAGCTACAGTGGTCCCACTCCACAAAGGTGGTGCTACAACGGACCCTGGAAACTATCGCCCCATAAGCCTGACTAGTCTGGTCTGTAAAGCTATGGAGCATATTATCATGGAACTCATAAACAAAGACATTGGGAGCCTCCAGACACTGGACCCTACCCAATTCGGCTTTGTTAAGGGCAGATCTTGCCTCTTAAACCTAGTTGATTTCTTTGAAACAGTTACCAAAGCCATAGATGAGGGTAAGGTAGTCCACACAGCCTACCTGGACCTTGCAATAGCCTTTGACACAATACCCCACTCAGGCATCATAAATAAGCTTACCAGCTTAAATATCAACCCCTATATCACAAGATGGGTTGCAAACTGGCTCAGAGATAGAACCCACATGGTCAGAATCGCAGGTGCCATGTTCGAATCCAAACCAGTTACAAGTGGCGTCCCACAGGGCTCACTCCTGGGACCTCTCTTGCTCAGTATATACTTCTCTGAGGTTCAGGCTAACACGGGGGGGATTATGGCTGACAAAGTTCGCAGATGACTGCAAACTGGGGGCCATAATCGAATCTCCAGCTGACACAAGCATCCTCCAAAAGGGTCTCACAGAGACAGATGCTTGGTGCCAGAGCCACGGCCTCAAGCTAAATGCTAAAAAGTGCATAGTCATTCCCTTTGGGAAAAACAAGGTGCCCACAAATTACCACATAGGTGGTAATCCATTAAGATCTGGAAGAAGTAATTAGAGATTTGGGGACCAACGTAGATAGTAATCTCTCCTTTGATAATCACGTTGCCAAAGTGGTTAGAAAGACCTTCTATATAGCCCATCTTATCACAAAAGAGTTCGCATCTAGATCAAGAGAGGTCATTGTGCCCCTCTACTCGTCACTCATCAGGCCCATAATTGAATACAATGCCCCTTTTGGGATGTACCTTACCCGACACCTGCAGCAACTGGATGGACCCCAAAAGTACCTCACCAAGAGGATCATCGGCTACAAACAGATGTCCTATGCAGCTCAACTAAAGAAACTCCATCTCTACTCAGTTGCTTACCGCCTACTCAGAGGTGATCTATGCCTGACGTACAAAGCCATGTCAAACCTAGAATTAATGGACATGCTCCACCTCAAAAAATCAAGTCCCTTAGAGCTACATGCTCCAGGAACCTAAACCTCAGCACAAAAATAAATAGGACATGCTGGAGGGACAGATTCATTTCCCAGAGGCTCCCCTCACTCTGGAATAGAATCCCAATTCATGTTAGACATAGCCCCTCGCTGACCCTCTTCAAGCAAAATCTGGATGCGTGGGTGGGAAATCGCAAATTCACCCCTGGTATCTCTTCTGTGTCCCTGCTAGACACAGGCACAGTAAACTAATCTTAAAAGGGTACCTTCTGTGACCTACTTTACAGAGGCACAGTAGGCTAATCTAATAGGGAGGCAGAAGCCAATAAACTCTGGCTAGGCTTATAAATGCCCTAGGGCAGATAGCCTAGTATCTACCTATGAACCTATAAACCTATCTACATTCCAAACAAAAGGGATGGACAGTGCCTATACTCTCATGCTACCGTGAAGCTCTGGAACTCCCTTTCAACAGACATTACTTCCACTGAGTACTTTAACAAATTCTAACACTCCCTAAAAAAATGTTCTTTGTAACCGATCCTAACCCTACTCATTCCCCAACAGGTGAACTCCAATCACTCTCTAAGGTCTTTTGTTTTTACTGCTGGAGATCCCTCTACCATGAATTTTTCAACCACTAACCATTACCCAATGAAACTAAGGAACGTTATATATTTCTATAACCTTAAGCATTTCCCTTCCTACTCCACTATTCTTCTAAGCATATGTTTTATAATAATTTTCTGACCCTTTCCTGAACCTGACCCTTACTCATTACCAAAAAAAAACAAAACATTAATTTGTCTAGTATTTTGTATTTTGTTATTGTATTAGTACTTGTTTTATTATTGTATTTACCTTCTGTACTTTTTAGTATTCTTTACTCATTTAATGTCTGCTTTAAATGAAAACTCCACCCTAGAACTCAAAAAACATATTTTTTTCATTGTATCTTTGTTTTTGAGCTATTGTAATGCCTCAAAGGCACTCCATCCAAGTGCTTTTTTTACAATTTTAATGCATTTCTCTCAAAATGGCGGATGATGGGGCCTGCCTTGGTAACATGATCTTATTTTCTTTCTTTCCTTCCTTCTTCTGAGAATACATATCAAGTCCTCTTTATATGACTCATGCCAGACATAAAGAAGTGATGCTGTTTTCTCATGTCATTAAAGGGGCACTATCTCAGATTTTTTGCTGTGTTTAGTCTGTTTATGTTCTGTAGTACTAATAGTAGTAGCATTAGTAGGAGTTGTGCAGAATCATATACTCACCCACTGGTGCAGATGCTGCTGAGTGCTCTGCCATCTTGATGGGCAGCTAGGAGTTTGTTTACATTTGAGTACTGTGTGAGTCAGATGTTCACCCAGGGGCAAGGTTTTTAAAGAGTCTTGTTAGCATACTGCAGGCCAGATTACACAAACTCTCAGTGGGGGATAGTAGGATGTGCTAAGACCTTACAGTTGATTGTCCTGTTTTTTCCTTCCCCTACCCAGGGACAATTAGGTTTGCTGAATGATTGGGTTTTACTCAGCTGGAGATGCTGTCTTGCAAAACTGTGTCTAATTATTCAGGCCTTGGCAATAGCCTGTTTGTTTCATGCTTGTTTCTACAAATCTTTTTCCCTTCACTGGTAATTATTTTTCAGGTCTATATTACAAACCCAAAAAGGCTAAATCTTGAATAAATGTACATCGACACATAAAGGTCAATGTCAGTGGTGGCTAGTGACTTCAAATCAAAGGGGGGCTTCAGGAGAAAGCTGAATAGGTGGAGCCAATTGGAAAGGGTGTGGTCAACTAGAAAGTTGCGGATCTATGCTCAAAACCACAAAAACTGGGACTTTAATTAAATATGCTGCCCTTGATGCCAAACAATCATTATGAGAGTCCAATCAAGACAAAATGAAGTGGAGAAGAAAAAAAAAATATTTCAATGCATTGGCTACATGACAGCTTACTTAATATCTAGATGGAAACAAAAAGGTTGTGAGGCATGAAAAAATAAATTACTTTTTAAATACATTACTGGTATTCCAGTCAAAATCACGAACAAAAAAACAAGCAGCTCTCCATTCAAACCACTTCTCCTTGCACTGCAGTTCTAATTATAATTTATATTCAGCTTTATAAAAGTACCAAGCAACAGGCTGAAAGTAGCAGTCTCTGTGATACCCCCCACTTGTAAAAATGTTTCTTATGCAAACCAAAAAAGACCTGCTGCCTGACAACAACTATCTACTTGTTTCATGGGGAAAACATGATCAAAGTAAAAAATGAACAGCAAACAAGAAACAAGCTTAAGATAAATTGCTTAAAGGATTACTGCCCAGGTTATGGACCACAGATGATAGATTGGCATACTGTTTAGTATATGGGTAAAGCCTGCAACGATGACTGCAAGTCTCCAACAAATGTAATGAGCTTCTGAAAATACTGTAATCCTGTCCTTTATTACAAATAGTGTCATATGCATTTCAATATCAAAGGCTTGTACATTATCTAGTTATGTAAATATTCTCTGCATGGCAATAACAAAATGTCTTTCAATGTTGATATTTCTTTAACAGTATGCTTATTAAAGCTTACTTGCATATTACAATCTCAGACAAGCTTACCCGATGGTCATTAAAGCATTGCTACTTAAACACAGAGCAACAGGCACTGCAACAACATGCATTTTTTGAATAATAAGAAGCATAAATCAACAGTATAAGAATATGACAGAAAACCAGAACATTCTGCAAAATCAAGGACAAATGAAAAGCCACTTTAGTACTTGTGTCTGCCCTGAATGAGGGGATACTCTGCACACTTACACTGCATAACTGCTCCTTGCGTTGCTTGGACACATCCAGAGTCACTACATGGGGGAGTGGGGTACAACAAGTATGTCACAATTTGAAATGTCTCTGGCTGATGGTGAAGGCCCTGACACATTTGTCATACCTCTCAACCTCAGAGCAGGAAATCTGGACAAAGTCATAAATAGAAGTGGGACAAAGGCCCAAAAATAAGGACATTTTTTAAATACTGCTCTTATAAACTTAAAAAGATAATAGAATAGTAGGTCTTACATTAGTATGAATTTTCTGAAGGGTATGAAATCTGAAACTGAAATGTCTGTCATTATTTTCTAACTTCAATCTTTAATAATTTGCCAGAAAACCACAATTTTATGAAAAAGAGACCAAAAAAATGTGATGCAAAAATATAAAATAGCTACACAGTACAGCTGGGGTCCTGTCAAAGAAGGATTACTTTTTTTAATATTAGTACTGTTAAGTTGAGCAGCTGACAAAATGCTAGAGTGTCTTCTGTGTGGAGACATACGTGAATGGGCGTACCTTCGTTGAAGGTTGTGCATCAGGGCCGGCAACTCGGCACATAAAAATTTACTGCCAATCATTAGCGGACCGGAGTTCCGCTGTGGCGACCACTAACTGTGAAAAGCCGAAAGACACAACAACAACATGCATTTCGAAAATAAAAGTAATCTATAACTCCGATCATTACAATTATTTATTAATTGTAAACCCTCTACATTTTCTTCCAAAATTGCCATTTTGTGAAGAGATTGTTGGAGGAGAGCAACATTTTGAGCCAAAATTGGGTATAGTTGAGAGGTTTGGATATACCTAATTCTGTAAAGCAATTTATTTGCACATACCTCTCAACTTCAATGCAAGAAATCTGGACAAGGCCAAATATATTGGGGGGAACAAAGAAACATACTAAAAATTGCTATTGTATAAACTAAGACAGTTGATAGAATAACAGGTCTTGCTTTAGCATTCATTTTTCTGAAGGGTATGAAATCTGAAACTCAGTGCCTTTAATTATTTAGTGACTTCATTCCTAAATGATTTGCCAGAAAACCACAGATTTTATGAGGAACAAACCAAAAATAAGAAGCAAAAATCTATTCATTCTGCGAAACTCTGGACAGTTGAGCAGTATAGTTTAGCCGGGACTGTCTTTGAGTTTTCCACCCTCCCCCTCACAAAATCATGGTCGAATGGGGCCTCCCGCCTGCACCCATTCCAATGTCCCATTACTTGGCTATTTCACCCCATTTACCATAAACACTGTAATGTGCATACTGCTTTACTTCTACACTGATTTGAATTTCATTTAAAAGTTTTATTTTGCATTTTACAGCACAAACACGAATAGACGTTTGCTAAACAAAGCAATGCAGTCTCACAATGAAAATAAACTTAGCATTAAAACTTCTCTGCCCTTGAAACTCACATTCATTGAAACAGAAACCCACATTCAAAGAAAATACATATGGCCAGTGCCAGATAAAGATTAATGTTGGGCTGTTTTCAAATCATAGGCCCCTTGCACACAAAACATATATGTGTTCTTTGATACACCTTCCGGATTGTATTAAATTATATTCCTTGTATAATACAGTACAGCTGTTAGACAGTGTTTTAAATTTATTGCTTTGAACATTTTTCCAGTAAACAATGAAACAAAAATGCATGCACTAATAATGACAAAACTGCCCAATTCAGAACATTTCCATCATAAAAGTCTACTCAAACCTCTACAATCCATCAGTATCAGTAAATATGCAAAATCTCTACAGAAGTAAAAGTCATCTAAATAATTCCACATTAAAGAGATCTGTAACTAATGAAGAGGTTGCTGCTAGCGAACAACTTTATATTTCATTGTTTCATCTACAAATAAAGTATCTGTTGCCCTTGAGAATAAAATTGCCTATATTATATTAAAAAATGATAAGCTAGTAATATTGCAATAGGTAATGGATAGTAAACTGATAATAGGTTCATGGTTACTAGGCAACTCCACCAAAGAGGACATTCTCAGAACTGCAGCATCCACCCCCTTTAAAAGTACAACACAGTACAGTATCAGCAATGCATCTACATACTGTGGGAGTAGAACCTACAGCCTTCTGCATCAAAAGCAAGTATTCAACCTGTTATGCTATTAACAATGTGAGCAGACTCCGCATAAGCAGCACTAAACTTCTCTTTCCCTGAAACTCTCAGCTCCTTGTAAAATCCACTTGACACTCAACTGTATCGCTCAACTTTGCAGCACAAGAAATCTGGGGGGAACAAAAGCCCAAAAACCAGGGACACATTTTAAACATTGCTTGTATAATCTTGGAAAGTTGCTAGAATAAAATGTTGTGTTACCACTGTGCATTTCACTTCCAAGACTTGAACTTAGGACCCTGTACACTACACTCAGAGCAACATACCACTTTGCCAAATCAGCTGCTTCTTGAAAGACAGGAAGACTGAATCTTAAATGGCTATCATTTAGTGAATTCATTTCTCACCATAGCTCTCAACCTTTTAGCACAAAACACCTGTACAAAGCCAATAATGGAGGAATACAACCCCCAAACATATTCAGTGAATTCATTTCTCACCATAACTCTCAACCTCTTAGCACAAAAAACCTGGACAAAGCCAATAATGGGGGAATACAGCCCCAAAAAATAGGGGCAAATTTCAAATATTGATCTTATAAACCTAGAAAATTGCTAGAATAAAAGGTTTTGTGTTATCATGTATTTTCTGAAGAATATGAAGTCTGAAATTCAAATGCCTGTCATTTAATGAATTCAGTCCTTCGCTGATTACAAAAATCCAGAAAACCACAGATTTTATGAGGAACAGAACAGAACAAAACCACAAAGCAAAAATCTGAATAGTTTTCACAAGCGGTGGTGGGTAGGGAATTCAGCTCTTGCTACCTATACCCAAGGTACAGGGTTTGAGCCTGAGCAACTCTAGTCACCAGGTATATTTAACTGGAGCATTTCACACACACACACCTGAATTCCATCCCTTATTTACAATAATGAACCTGAATTCCCTTCGGATATTCCTTTGCAGCATTACAATAATGAACTAAATTAACCTGCAGTGTTACAGTAACGAACCTGAACTGAATTCAACTGGAGCTTCAGAATCAATTGGTAGCCATCCTAACAAATTCCCTTGCAGAGAGAGCCAAGAACCAATCAGTAGCCATCCATGTCATGTACATGACTGTGGACGTGGCAGTCTGATCCCCTTCCAATTTACTGTGGTTACAACTGCATAGACTTCTTGGCATCTGCATACTGATGCCTTCTCTTCTTAATCAGGACTGGTTTAACAGCAGTCTGGATTGTTTTTTTTTTCTTTTTTAAACCCAGAACCCGCACCCATGTGCAGTTCGAGTTACTTTAACTTCAGACTCGCAGCTATGCAGCTAGTATACAATAGTATACAAACTATTTTATTTTTTAAAATTCATTTTCTTTCTTTTTACAGCTTGGGGGATGCAGTCCTGCAGTCCAATAGCATGAGCCGCCCCTGGTCAATGTACATACAAAGCAAAACATGTAAATGGTGAAAATCAAAATGCCGAACATGTATTTTAGCCAGCAGCGTGATGGTGGGGATAAGGAAATATGTCCTTATACCCACTGTAGTGCAGTCTCTGAGTTGGTATATTTAAGTAGGGGGCTGTGGGGGGGCTTATTAAATTTATGTTTTTCTTCTTTTTTGCTTACCTGTGTGGTGCATTTTGATAACGAAACACTTCAGCATTTTGATTTTCACCGTTTACATGTTTCACTTTGTAAGTACATCGACCTTTATGTGTCGATGTACATACATTTGAGATTTAGCCTTTTCGAGTTTGTAATATAGACCCTAATTTTTCATATGGTCTGTTATTAGTGTTGCATGTTAGTGTGTCTGTATTCATGTAGGTACACTTTTATAATTATACAGATTTTCCCTCATTTTGTAGCACAGCATTGCTTTGGACAGTTGTGCATTGCAAAGAAACATGTTGAGTAACAAATGTCTGCAGCTTTGGACATGAATCTAATCACTGTTCTAAAAGTATTTTCTCATTAGCTGATGCTGCATGTGGTCCTTCAGAAATCATGCCATAACTATCTGTGTAATACTGATTCTATCCTACTGAATTTCTTTTCTCACTTTTTTACCATTAGTTGTGGAAAAATATTTTGAGCTTTCACACCTTTCCTGAATGTTTGGCTGAAGTACAGTTAGTCTACATTGACCTAGCATTTGAAAGTTGAGGTAAATGCAGTCTACATTTCCCCATATACTTTTCAGTACCATTCCCAGTATATTACAGTGGGTAATTAGAGGGGTACTTTTTTACTAAGGCAGTAAAAATTAAGTTCTGCACCCAAAATCTCATGCCGCCGGTATTACCCTATATTTTGACAAGTTATAGTAGCTATTCTTCTATATATGCATGTAACACAGAATCTGATTATATTCATGTGGTTTGAAAATAGCCTCTACATGTTTTACTGAGAGAGTTGCAGAAGTTCAAGGCATTCTTCCATATCTATAAATTCTGTATTTACTACATATGTGATATAGAGGTCTTTTACTGAAACCATGTAGGCAGTGCATGTAACTATTTTAGAAGTGTACTTCAAGGTTACTACTGTAATTATCTTCATTTTCTCTAAGGGTTCTCTGTTGTGGCTGAGTTACATTACTGACCAGACTACTTACCCACTTACCAATATGGAAATAAATCCCACAAGTAAGCAAATGTGTGTCTGAGTACATGTTTATTTTATGTATGTATGAATGTATGTATGTATGTATGTATGTGTGTGTGTGTGTGTGTGTGTGTGTGTGTGTGTGTGTGTGTGTGTGTGTGTGTGTGTGTGTGTATGTATATATATATATATATATATATATATATATATATATATATATATATATATTAATACAATGAGAAAAGTAATGTAGTTCCTGGTACCCAAAGAACAGCACTGTAGAAAGTAGATTCAAGTCCCAAAAAATACCAGTGTGCTGTAGTCATAAAAAGATTTTACTAAAGAATATATTCCTCAGTAACATTGCTTTATGACTACAGTCATGGTGACTGCAGTGGTATATTTTGGGACTATACATATAGATATATATATATATATATATATATATATATATATATATATATATATATATATATATATCTACTTCAGAATGTCGACCGTTCAGAATGCCAACTTTCATATGGCCAACACCATATGGTCGACATTCCAAAAGACCGATATCCTGAAATAGCACCATTTACCTACCTGTAAACACAGTAAAACTGTGTTATGGAGGGGGTCAAGCCCCCCCGCACCCCCCACCCACTGCTACTTAAATATTCTCACTCCGAGATTGCACTACAGTGCAGGAAAGGGGAATCTGTCAGTCCCGCACTGTACCGGGATCTTCTCTATCATTTGTTGGCCTTTCAAACGTTCACTCACATGGTATTGGCCATATGAGTTTCGAACATTTGAAAGTTCGGACAAATGAAGGACTCCCATATATATATATATATTTTTTTTTTTACTCTCAAAATTTTGGGCAGCAGTTACGCGAACTGTGTTGGTCAAAAGAGTAGTTTCAAGTTCATGTAAAGCTGATGCAGATAATATTCAACTGCACATCAGCGAATGCTAATGTGCATTCACTGTTACGAAGTAGATGTTCTGATTGGAGATTGCACTACAGTGGGATTGGGTAATTTTCCCTTTTTTTTTATGTAGTACAATCTCAGAATTGGAATATATAATTAACAGGGGGTGTGGGGTACAGGGGGGCTTGTTGCCCTGCAAAACATTTATAGGACATAACTGGACATCAAGATAAGTAATGTCGATAATGCTGAATTTGAATTATCGACATTACCACTTTCGTTGTTGTGAGCGAATGATGTTTTCGTTGTTGTTTCACTTTCTGCCTTTTTTTAAGTTCTTACTCTAAGAACTGTCTTTCAGAATTTTGATAGTAAGCACACACACACACACACACATGTATATGTATATACACACATATATATATATATATATATATATATATATATATATATATATATATATGGGTTCACTACATATGACCGAAGGTTCATATGACCGAAGCCCATTTGACTGAGACCAAATGACCCAAAGTTCATTTGGCCGAAAACCCATATGACTGAAAACTCATTTGACCGAAAAACAGCACTAGTAGGTATAGTTCCCCACTGTAGTGTGACCCTGGAGTTAGAATATAAAGTTAGGGAGGTGGGGGGCGTAGCCCCCCACATTTTGCAACCAGTTTTTACTGATGTTATATGTTTTAATGTAATTTTAATGGATACACATGTATATCATAGTGCATAAACTGCAATTATGTGGGGGCTACCAATAAGTGGTGCCTGGAGCACATGCTAAAACTACATGCCAAGAAAAGCACCACTAGCACTATGTCTTTAACCAAAACTAACTCCGCCATTAGGGTCCTGAGCACTTTCACTGATGATTAGTTATCCTTTGACAGTTATGTATCCACTAATGTAAGGAGATAGAGTATAATGACCCCTTTATTATGTACTTGTCTAAGCACATGACCCAGCCGGAGAGACTGCATTGTTTTCTCATTACAATAAACAAGGGTATGTCTTTCTTGAGTTACCCAGACAAGCTTCAAGCAGTTTCTTTTTTCTGTTTTACTGTACACTCTAGAGAGGTAATCTCTGCCAGCCCTACACAGCCTAAACAGATCTGGTCCACTGTCACCAGCTGCACATTTGCAGAACTAGTGACATCCTAAACACCTGTTCAAGAGTACTTATCTTACATCAAAACATAAATATGGCCTACTGGCAAGATACCTATATATCCCACAGAATCCCTGTTAACAGAATAGATTTTTTTTTTTTGGATATAATGCAAAGTGGCTCCCTGACCCTATTTAAGCATAACCTAGATGCATGAATGGGCAATTGTAAATACAGCCCTGGTCTTGTCCCTGAATCTGTCATTGAAAGGGGCATACCTCTCAAATATCCAGATTTTTGCCTTGTAATTTTGGTCTGTTTCTCATTAAATTCTGGTTTTCTGGCAAATCACTGGAAACTAATTGAGGGTTGAAGTAAAAAAAAATGACAGACACTGAGTTTCAGACTTCATAACCCTCAGAAAAATTAGTGCTAATGCAAAATCTTTTATTCTATCTAGTGCCTAAGTTTGTAAGATCAGTATTTAAAAAGTATTCCTATTTTTCGGTCTTTCTCTCCCATTATTTATGGTGCTATCTAGATTTCTTGCTCTAAGAGGTTTACAGGTATGGGAAGGGGTCTAAAACTCCATATAAATTAGTCATAGGTTCATAGGTTCATACTAGGCTATCTGCCCTAGGGCATTTATAAGCCTAGCCAGAGTATGTTTGGCTTTCGCCACCCATTTTAAATTAATTTTGCTATGCCCTTTTTCGAGGTTAGTATACTGTGCCTCTGTCTAACAGTGACACAGAAGTGATACTCGGGGTAAACCTATGATCTCCCATCCACTCATCAAGACTCCTCTTGAAGAGAATTAATGAGGGACTCTGCCTAACCTGGACTGGGACTTTATTCCATAGTGAAGGGAGCCTCTGGGTTATGAATCTGTCCCTCCAGCATGTCCTATTTATTTCAGTGCTGAGGTTCAAGTCTCTGGAGTGTGTAGCTCGATGGGATTTGGATTTTTTGAGGTGCAGCATGTCCCTTAATTCCGGGTTGGACATGGCCTTATACGTCAGGCACAGGTCACCTCTGAGCAGGCGGTATGCCACTGAGTAGAGCTGGAGTTTCTTTAACCGGGCAGCATATGGCATCTGTTTGAGCCCTTTGATCCTCTTGGTGAGGTACTTTTGGCAATAGGGAATTACAATACGGGATATTGTGTCTAGGCTACTAATGCGCCTCTGGATCAATGGCCTAATGTTAACCCCTGGAATCTATTAACCTAAATGTGCACACTTCTTTCATTTTGGCATCACCACATGTTAGCAAACCAGTGTCCTTGACCAGATCCATGAA